>NC_079229.1:34690928-34705928 GCF_029633865.1 Lampris incognitus
GTAGCATTATTCATTACTCACTAAACAGAAATTTAAAATCACCCGATCAGTGGAGACATTCTACCGCTGTGAATTCAAATGAGTATCTTTACATCCAATGGTTCCTCTGCAGTTATTTCTAACTTGTGGAATATAATGACAGAAAACTGCTGCACACCACTCTAATGACTGATTTGTAATTCATGAGCTAATTTAGTCCAGATTACAACGGCAACCACCGTCCTTTCACCTGCAACCACACAACACTATTCCAGTGTTTCTCAGCCGGTGAGCACCCTGATGACCCAGGTCTGCTGTGGAACAGTGTCCCGCTCCATTTCAAATGTATTAAATACGTATAAAATGAAATACATTCTGGTCTTATCCATGAAAATGAGCTTGTGTTGTCATTTCAAAATTGTATATATGAATTCTTTGTGTAGCAGGGGACGGCGGTGTGCTGTTGGACTGACGTCATTATAAAGTGTGCCGTGGCATCAAGCCAGGTGAAACACGGCACTATTTCACTTCTCAGGTTTCACCTACGACTCATGTTCTTGTGTATTTGGTTTAAACTCTTTCACCCGTTAAACTCTGTTAACCATAAAATGGCCACGATTCCGTTTCTCTTATTTTATTTTATTTTCATGGTGTGAAAGCAACCGTCTCAATCTGCTGTTCCTGGCCGGGGCACAAAGCCCACAAATTAAAAGTCTTTTTCTTTTCCTTTTTTGGTTTCTGTAGTTTTTCCTTTCAAGACAGACCATTGATGGGAGGACTCCGTCCCTCTGTTGTGCAGTTTGATGTCCTCATCACTGCAACTGGTGTTGAAGTTACTATGCATTACTAATTAGCCTGTTCGGTAAACACAACCCAAACCAAACGCATATCAAACAGTGTTCACCCAGATGACAATGCACAGAGGAGGCGGCGACGTGCAGCTTCACTGTGTGCTTCTGTTCCCATTAGCGGCACAGGTCTGCTTTCATTTCTAAGCCTCTTCCCCGCGGGGCGAGCGGCGGATCCACGGACGCTCTGATGTCTGTTCTGGCTTCAGAGTTCTGGCTGTGTAGGATGCAGGGGAGGTCTAGGGGGTGTTTGTGACAGCGATGCTGTTAATGTAAAGACAGAGCTGTTGCGAAGTGGGAGGTGTCCAACCTCACGGGACACCCACCGTATAAAAATAAATGAATAAAAGACAGGCGTCAGGCATTTCCCGCAACGGAGCTGGGAAGAACGTTTTAACAGCTGCCAAGAATGGCTGCACCCACAGTACTGTCAAACATCTGTCTGTCTGTCCGTCCATCTATCCATCTGTGTGTCTGTCCGTCTGTGTGTCTCTCTGTCCATCCGTCTATCCATCTGTGTCTGTCTGTCCATCTGTCTGTTTGTTCGTCCGTCCATCCGTCTGTCCATCCATCAATCCATCTGTATGTCTGTCTGTCCATCTGTCTGTCTGTCCATCTGTCCGTCTGTGTGTGTGTGTGTGTGTGTGTGTGTGTGTGTGTGTGTGTGTGTGTGTGTGTGTCTGTCTGCCCATCTATCCATTTGTGTGTCTGTCTGTCCATCTGTTCGTCAGTGTGTGTGTGTGTGTGTGTGGGTGGGTGTGTCTGTCTGTCCATCTATCCATCTGTGTGTCTGTCTGTCCATCTGTCTGTCTGTATGTATGTGTGTCTGTCTGTATGTATGTGTGTCTGTCCATCCATCTATCCATCTGTCTGTCTGTCCATCTGTGTGTGTGTGTGTGTGTGTTTATCCATCTGTCTGTCCATCTGTCTGTCTGTATGTATGTGTGTCTGTCTGTCCATCCATCTATCCATCTGTCTGTCTGTCCATCTGTGTGTGTGTGTGTGTGTGTGTGTGTGTGTGTGTGTGTGTGTGTGTGTGTGTGTGTGTGTGTGTGTGTGTGTGTGTCTGTTTATCCATCTGTCTGTCCATCTATCCATCTGTGTGTCTGTCTGTATGTATGTGTCTGTCTGTTCATCTCCATCAGTGTGTCTGTCTGTCTGTCTGCATGTATGTATGTGTCTGTCTGTCTGTCTGTCTGTCTGTCTGTCTGTCTGTCTGTCTGTCTGTCTGTCTGTCCGTCCATCTATCCAACTGTGTGTCTGTCCGTCCATCTATCCAACTGTGTGTCTGTGTGTCTGTACGTCCATCTGTCCATCTGTCTGTCTGTCCTTGTGTCTCTCACTCCAAAATCCTGGCTTCATGTCTGGATGGTTTTGTCTCTATCTGCAAGAGAAAGCAACCAAACATCACCAGCCACTTTACATTGTTTTTGTGGACTTTTCAAAAGCGTTTGACACTGTTGATAGAGAGACACTGTGGAAAGACTTACGGCTGCCCCCAGAAACTGATCGGTATCATCAGACTTTTCCACAATGATATGACAGGGAAAGTATCAATTGGAGGAGACGTCAGCGATGCTTTCAACATCAAGCATGGAGTGAAGCAGGGATGTGTGCTTGCACTGACCCCATTCACGTTATATCTCGCTGCAGTCCTCGAAACAATGTCAGCCAACTTGAGAGGTGGCTTGTACATCAACCCGAACACATGGAAACCTCTACAATCTTGCGAGACTCAAGGCGTTTACCAAAGCCAGAGAACTCTGCGTTCGAGAGCTTTTCTATGCAGATGACTCAGCTCTGGTTGCCAACGATCCTGGAGAAATGCAAAAAGTAGTACACCGCTTCTCTTCAGTGGCTACCCTCTTTGGACTGAAGATCAACATCTCCAAAACAGAGCTTCTGTACCAGCCTCCCCCTCAGAAAAGCCCCAGAGAAGGTCAGCCCAGTATTTTGGTTAATGGAGCAACTCTGAAGACCACTGAGTGCTTTACCTATCTGGGCAGTGCTGTGACAGATACACACTCCTCTGACTAAGAAGTGGAAAGAAGAATCCAAGCAGCCACAAAAGCCTTTGGTGCCCTCCAGAAACGACTTTGCTCCCACCATGACATCAGGCTGACAACAAAGATCAAGGTCTACAACACAGCTGTTCTCCTGTCTCTACTATACTCCACTGGATGCATGACCCTGTATCACAACCACATCAAGAAGCTCACCAGCATACATCTTCGTCATCTGCGAAAGGTGCTGCAAATCAGATGGGAAGACAAGGTGCCTGATGTGGAAGTACTGAGACGTGCTGGTACTGTCAGTGTTGAAGCCCTAATAACAGCTCCCAGCTCAGATGGGCCGGCCACGTGAGAAGAACGCCAGACAACCACCTACCAAAAGAGGTTTTCTGCGGGGAGCTGTGCCAGGGAAAAAGGAAACAGGGAGGCCAGAAGCTACGCTTTAAAGATGTGCTCAAGCGCCACATGAAGATCTGCGGCATAGATGACTCCAGCCAGGAGACAGTGGCCCTGGACAGACAGTAAGGCAATTGAGAACAGCTGTTGCACAAGAGACAAGAAGCCTACGATATGGCCCACCATGCAAGACATAACAGACCAACTCAAACAACATTCGTCTGTGACAAATGTGGACAATACTGTCGCTCTAATGCGGGCCTGATGGCCCACAGTGGGGCTTGCCGAGCTTAAACTGCATCACAGTCATCATCGTTTTAATGGACTGCCGAAGAAGATCTGCAAGTTAAAAAGTAGATACCCCATACAAGAGCAATAAAATACATGATAGAGACGTTGAAGAAAATATTCAGTCATTGTATCAACAGAGGGCCAAATGAAAGAAGAGAAGCCTTTAAGTCTGTTGAAAAGTAAAAGTCCATCAAAGACTGTGGCTGGATGAGAGTCCATGCAGCTCATCCCAACCTGCAGATAGATAGGTGCGTCTGCAGGAAGAAGTCGTCTCAGTAGAGGATCATCATCCGTTCTATGAATCAGTCCATTTCTACCCACCTCTGACTTCACATCAGAACTCTAAATCTCCTCTTAAATCTCACTTTTGACTGTGATGAATAAAATGTCTCAAACCCAACAGAGTAGTGCTGAAGTACTGAGGACATGATCAGGATTGCTAATAATCTTGCAGATAGAGGCTGGTTCCCAGCGATGCTAGAGACAATAAAGGCATCCTAGAGATCCACATCCTTTTCTTTCGACTGGTTTGAACTGTTTGGAGGCAGTGTGTCTGTTAACTGTCATTGCCTGAATGTACAAAGGTATTGTATTTTATACACAAAAAAAAGAAAAGAAATTGAACAGTGTTTAACTTTGAATGTGTTTCTGACTCAGCACAGGCGTAACCATCACATTGGCTTTATCTTTTTCATGTAATGCACATGTAGAACATTTTTCTTTTTGAATACTAGAAAAAACAAAACAAATATGGACTACAGCATCACATACGAGGCAAATTACAGAGATTCTGAGACGGGACTGTGTAAGTGGTGAAGGACCACAGAATGGACACTGAAGTCCATAGGTTCCCGGTTGTGTATCTGGCTGGGTCCTGTCTGCCCAGTAAGAATGTATTAGTCATGAGAAGGACAGCAGGAGCCGGCGAGCGGCTTCAGAGGCTGTGTCTGGAGCGGAACACAGGATTAGAGATGATTGATAACTGTTTATGCCGATGGCAACGGTGAATTGGTGTATTTCAAGCAAACGTTGTAAAGCTGGAGCCACAAAGAGAGAAAGAGGGATGGAGGAAGCACCAGCCGGCATGTAGACAAGGGTGGAGCGCTCCACAACATCTATCTGTCCCCTTTTCTACATGGCTAAAGGATGAATCATGCACTTAACAAGATAAAAAAAAGACAAAAAGGCCATGTGGGTGACATTTCTTTCCAAACGTCTCAAAATGGTCTCCCACATTGAATCATTAAAGAACATTTTCTTTTTGAAGGAGAGCCAAACATCAGAACCAGCGGCACTTTATATTAGTGACATTGTTACTCAAATCATAATGAGGTACTTAATAGCTGATATATGTTCATATGGGCAGCACGGTGACGCAGTGGTTAGCGCGGTTGCCTCACAGCAAGAAGGTCCTGGGTTCGAGCCCTGGGGTAGTCCAACCTTGGGGGTCGTCCCGGGTCTTCCTCTGTGTGGAGTTTGCACGTTCTCCCCGTGTCTGCGTGGGTTTGCTCCGGGTGCTCCGGTTTCCTCCCACGGTCCAAAGACATGTAGGTCAGGTGAGTCAGCCATATTAAATTGTTCCTCGGTGTGAATGTGTGTGTTGGCCCGGTGATGGCCCGGTGGCCTGTCCAGTGTGTCTCCCCAACTGCAATGACTGCTGGGATAGGCTCCAGCATCCCTGCGACCCTGAGCAGGATACGTGGTTTGATAATGGATGGATGGATGTATTCATGTGAGTAAAGATGAGATCGGTGCACAGTAATCATGGTCTACACAGTGCTAATCACCATCATACTGGTTCATGGTGGTCTTGTAGTTTCAGTACAGTAAGGATGAAGGTGGACGATACTGGATGGATACTGTAGTATCCACCTTGTGTGCAGGGAAGCGTACATGTACACACCGGGGTCATGCAGTATGTGAAAAATATCAAACCGGGCTGCTCTGGTGGCCGAGCGGGGTAAACCAGCGTTCCTGCAGTCCGCTCATCATGTGGCTGGGAGGTTCGTATCCCAGAGTCGCCGTAACCGGTCCCGGCCAGAGCGTCCACGGGGTAAGGCCTTCATTAGGCCACCCTTACCCGAGGGATAGTGGGTGTAGATCGGTGTAGTGCTCGGGGACTCGTCGTTCTCTAGCGACCCCTCTGGCCCATTCGGGCGCCTGCAGCCAAGCAACCGAAAGCGTTCTCCTTCCCTCTCCTTCGCGGCCTGAAGGTGATGCATCCATGCGAGGCTTCAGCGTGTCAAATGGCGAGAGGAGCCGACACGAGTTTGAAGGAAGTTGATGTTACGACTATCTCCTTCCTGTGGAAACGTGAGCCAGGGGAGTTACTCGACGAGAATTCCGGCCATATGCCGTTGGGTTAATCAAGTGGGATAAGGGGGAAAACTAGAAATACATTTTAAAATAAAATATATCAAACGAGGTTCATATTCCCATGCTGGGTGAGCTTAAAGCTGCATTAACCAGAATAAAGAAAGTTGAACTGAGGTGTTTTTATGTCATTTGTTTAATACCTTTGTGGTTTCAACGATTTCTGAAGTTTTAATTTGTCTGTTCAGAAACAGACAAATTACAACTTCAGAAATCGTTGAACACACACACACACACACACACACACACACACACACACACACACACACACACAGGCAGAGCTAGTGCAAATCACTGCACTAGCGCAAATCACTGCACTAGCGCCTCCTCTGGCAGGTCAGGGCGCCTGTTCGGGGGGGAGGAGGAACTGGGGGGAATAGCGTGATCCTCCCCCTGGTGAAACTCCTCACTGTCAGGTGAAAAGAAGCGGCTGGTGACTCCACATGTATGGGAGGAGACATGTGGTAGTCTGCAGCCCTCCCCGGATCAGCAGAGGGGGGTGGGGCAGTGACCGGGACGGCTCAGAAGAGTGGGGTAATTGGCCAAGTAGAATTGAGGAGAAAGAGGGGGGGGGCAAAAAAAAATCATCGAATAAAAAAAAAACCCAAAGCCGGAGATGTCACAAGACGGAAAAGAGGAAAGCAACAGGATGTGACATATAGTCACACACACGCACCAGCATGCTTTCTCACCCACTTCATGGTAGCAAGAATCCTCATTGTTGCGTCGTGGGTTTTTGTGTGTGTGTGTGTGTGTGTGACGACTCAGAAACCACTCCCTCCATCAGTATACCGGCCGTAATGTTGTACACACGCTGGTATCTGTTATCGCAAACCAACAACCTCCAGTGGCGGGGAAATATATCTGGCGCTCTGTCAATAGCATGGCCCGAGACAAACCTCAAAGGTCGTCATCTGGCTCCAAGATCCAAAGCCCCAGCAGGCCCAAGGTGCAGCTCGCAGACGAGGTCTCCAGGAAACTGGATCCTCCTGCCAACCGCCGCTGATCGATGCCTTTTCAGCACGGCCCCCCTCCCCACTTTACAAACCACATGTGTGCCTCTGCAGCCGGCCCCCCCCCCCGATCCATATCTCACTGCTGCTGTATTTACAGCAGATGTAGCATCCAGACACAAAGATGGCGGGCATCGATTAGCTTGTGGGTACACTATTTTGAGTGACATTTCACAAATGGAGCCCCCGTCTTGCAATAGTAATGAGCCGAAAGCGATTAGCATTCAACTTTAATATGGGCGCCATTGATTGGATATCCGCGTCTCCCTCAGCCAAGGTTAAATATTTAATACCTGCACATGGGGGCCTTGGGCGGAAACACAAGTGCTGCTGGCGGGTTTGCACTGTGAAGTTTGGGGTTTGTTTGGTTGTGTCTGGCAAAGCCTGCCGTACAGTAAACTGCATCGGGGCGTCCGGGTGGTATAGCAGACAGTTCCGTTGCCCACCAACACGGGGGTCGCCGGTTTGAATCCCCGTGTTGCCTCCGGCTTGGTCGGGCGTCCCTACAGACACAATTGGCTGTGTCTGTGGGTGGGAAGCCGGACGTGGCTATGTGTCCTGGTCGCTGCACCAGCGCCTCCTGTGGTTGTTGGGGTGCCTGTTCGGGGCTGGGGGGGAGGTAGCATGATCCTCCCATGTGCTACATCCCCCTGGCGAAACGCCTCACTGTCAGGTGAGAAGAAGCGGCTGGTGACTCCACATGTATGGGAGGAGTCATGTGGTAGTCTGCAGCCCTCCCCGGATCGGCAGAGGAGGAGGAGCGGCGACTGGGACGGCTCGGGAAGAGTGGGGTAATTGGCCAAGTACATCCATCCATCCATCCATCCATACATCCATCCATCATCCGAGCCGCCTTTCCTGCTCTCAGGGTCGCAGGGATGCTGGAGCCTATCCCAGCAGTCATTGGGCGGCAGGCGAGGAGACACCCTGGAGAGGCCGCCAGGCCATCACACAGGGCCCCCCCCCCACACACACACATTCATACCTAGGGGCAATTTAGTAATGGTGAGTCACCTGACCTAGATTTGGGGGAGGAAAAGGGAGGAACAACTGCAGCTGCTGGAGAAACAGCACACAGCCTCGATCAGGCATAGCAAACAAATGACGGGATGTCAGCTTGCAGTGTGAGCCGGCGTGTGTGTGGTTGCTGCTCAGACAGACGGTACTGAACACACGCTGCTGTTCAGCAACACCTACACCTCTCTCTCCGCTTAGAGAGAGAAAAAAAAATCAGGGTGGAGCACATTTGTGGAAAAGGGCCGGCAATCCTGACTATGGCATGACTTTTGCAAGTGTGCAGCCGTAAGGGCACGGGCGGGTGGTTGAATGTTCCCATCATTCCCTTTCTGTAATGCATTCGTAGGCATGCAAATAAAAAAGGGGGGAGGGGGGGGGACACCACAAGGGCACCGTGTGGCGAGCACACACTTAGTATTCTGGCCCGGCCCGCCGAGAGGAGATTGCACCTGTGCAAGCTGCTGGGTTATGTCTGCGTCACTTAAGATGACCAGTATCGGTAACACGGCCGCTTCCTTCGGGTGGGGAATTAGTCGTCCCCGGGAAAATCTGATTAGTCACCGCTGACGATGCGGAGACAAGGAAATTACTTTCTCGTGCATATCATTAAGGAGAAATCGATATGACGAATACGCTCGAGGGCCCGGGACGAGCCATTGTGGCTGAGCCGGGAGGCGGCGCGGGCCGCTTTTACATCCAGCTCCTTCGCCACACAGAAGCTGACCACATGGCTCAGAGAGCGCTAGAGGTATCCTGCACCACCACCCCCGCCCCCGCCCCCGCCCCCCACTTACCACACGACCGTGTAACCGACACCAACCTATTCCAACCGGCGATTTAATTATCTCAAAATAAATCGGCTCGTGAGGAGACGCGAGTGGAACCTGAAGGTGAGACCTCCTCACACTTGTCTCCTTAATGCCCTCATTATGTGCCGGGATTTGGATTCACGAGGCGGCTGCTCCACAGCATTGTGAGGAGAAGGGGGGAAAAAAAAGAAAGAAAGAAAGGAAGAAAAAGGAGGAATTAAAACCGGCCGTTCACCTCGGCTTAGAGCCGATGGGTTGATAAATGACAGCAGCTGCTCTTCTACATGCGGTCGGTGATCAGGTGAATACTGAACGTCCCGCTGGGTACCACAGTCAAGATACAGCGCCACCTTCACCACCCCCCCCCCCCCGTATAGTCAAGTTTAACACATACTTACTATTTATCCCCACACAAAGGGTTCAGAATACTTGTGTTTGCTAAATGGACTGCACTTTGTCATTGTACAATGAAATGCATCCTCTGCATGTAACCCATCCTATTGTGTAGGAGCGGTGGGCGGCTGCAGCGCCCGGGGACCAACTCCAGTTTTTCTTTCTATTGCCTTGCTCAGGGGCACAGGCAGGAGTATTAACCCTAACACGCACGTCTTTTTGACGGTGGGAGGAAACAGGAAACCCACCGCAGACACGGGGAGAACACGCAAACTCCACACAGAAAGGACCCTGGGACGGCCTGGGGTTCGAACCCGGGACCTTCTGGCTGTGAGGCAACAGTGCTGACCACTGGGCCACCGGGCCGTCCGGTGAATAAAAGAAAGTGAACAGGAAAAAACGCAAATCGCTGATCGCTGATAGACGGTAACCAACAAATAAAGGTGCTGAGAGAGATTCATAGAGCAGACATGCTCACTATGAACGAGTCCAGCTGACAGGAGTTGCAATTTGGAGGAAGACAAAAAACAAACAAAGGAAACAAAACAAAACAAAAAAAACTAATTGGACAATCACTTTCTTGCACATGACAAGGAGGACAGTACATGCACCCACATTACTTGCTGCCACGTGCAGTTTATGAAGTTCAGGTCGAGGAGCAGAAATTAGAAATCCAGCTCACGTTCATGTCCATGTTCTTTAACGACCTAAAAATAAAGCGGTAGTAAACCCCTGTTTATGTTTTTTGAACTGTTAAGTCTCAATGGGTCTAATTAGTAGAACTAATTGTCCTAATGAAAAATATCCTTTAAATGTGGACACCACCATCACTGTCCTCTACATCGACGCCCCTTTATATCCTTTATCCTTTATATCCTGTGGTGCGCCTGATCTCACATAATGATGAGAAAGCCTACGTGATGGAAATTAACCACCTGAAAAACTGCTGCCAGGAGAATAACCTCGTGCTGAACGCCAGTAAAACTAAGGAACTGATAGTGGACTTTGGCAGGAAGCAGCAGAGGAACTACCACCCACTCAGGAACAACACAACCCGTGGGCTCTGTTGATCCTGAGTGCACCTCAGCACCTGCAGGTGTAGAGGGTGGACAGCTATAAATATCTTGGTGTCCACATCACACAGGACCTGTCATGTTCGTGCCACATCAACACCCTGGCGAAGAAAATCCGTCAGCATCTCTACCATCTCAGACGCCCCCTCAGGGTGCTCGGGACGGGGAGCAGCACCAAACAGGACTACTTGGCCCTTAGGAGGGTGGTCCGCTCAGCTGAGCAAACCATCAGAACCGCCCTCCCTAACCTGCAGGACATTTACAACAGGCGATGCAGAGCCAAGGCCAAGAAGAGTGTTAGGGAGCCCATTCACCCCAATAACAGATGGTTCTCTCTGCTGCCATCAGGGAGGCCCTACGACAGCTTGAGGGCCAACACAGAGAGGATGAGGAGGAGTTTCTTCCCTAAGGACCTTTGACTGTTAAACCAGAACTTTGCCTAGCGCCCCCCTCCCACCTCCAAGTTAGTTTGGACTATTTAATTTTGTATCATTGTCCTCTACATCCTATACCCCTTTATACCCTTTATATATGGACACCACCATCACTGTCCTCTACATCTACACCCCTTTATATCCTTTATACATGGACACCACCATCACTGTCCTCTACATCTACACCCCTTTATATCCTTTATACATGGACACCACCATCACTGTCCTCTACATCTACACCCCTTTATATCCTTTATACATGGACACCACCATCACTGTCCTCTACATCTACACCCCTTTATATCCTTTATACATGGACACCACCATCACTGTCCTCTACATCTACAACCCTTTATATCCTTTATACATGGACACCACCATCACTGTCCTCTACATCCTACACCCCTTTATATCCTTTATACATGGACACCACCATCACTGTCCTCTACATCTACCCCCCTTTATATCCTTTATACATGGACATCACCATCACTGTCCTCTACATCTACAACCCTTTATATCCCATTATTCATGTCAGTAGATAAAACTGAACACTACAATAAAGCTAACTGATAAGCTAAGCTCGAGGCTAATAGACTAGGAACAAAAGGCTAGCCATTAACACCGGAGTGGTTTGAGAAAGAGAACTAGTGAATCTAGCCATAATAGAACTAAGCACCGAAAATAGCATAATCAATAGGACAAATGAAGAGGTTAGAACAGAATATAGAAGAGAAAAGATAGAGAGAGTCAGAGAACAAACGGTACTTATTGATCACATGAGCTCACCAAGCCGGAAGCTGGACGCTGAGTGACCTGTTGCGCTGACCGTTTTAGGCTGGAAGACAATGATACATGTGTTGATATTTTGTTTTGTGGTTAGTGGTTAATTATTCATGAAAGAGGCCAACACAGCATACAGAAAAGGGGCGTGTGTGATTTTGGATAAGTCCAAACAACGCCTGTGTCTAAGACGTCGTCTGACCAGGCGTAATACTTGGTTTTATTTGAGACCAAAACAGCACTGTGCCGCCTGACTTTGACAGACTCCCTCTCTACTGCATCCCACAACCATTTCAGTGCAAACAATGTCATGGCGAGCCTGGATGTAGCACCCAGGCGAGAAAAAACCACCTTGCGCCCAACAAAGTTGGCACCACATCTGCATTAGCGCTACTGCTGGCCTTGCTCCATCCAGAAACTAGAGCCCATGGAAACATCTGCAAAATGCTGACTTTCTCAAACTCCTTCGGATTAAAGCATCTGCCAAAATGAGAAAATATGGATGTCATGGGTTTTTGTGGACCAGTGTTAAAGGAATGGGCAAAATAAGTGTCACTGGTTTGATACTGACTCTATCCATCTTTTGTGGGTCAATCGTGACTGTCGAAAATGTTCTGTGCGAATCTATAGGTCTCCACACGTTAGCAATATCTATTGATGCGATGCAAATTAGATGTAATTCATCATCTGATGATGCCTTTATAAGTTGCCGTGGTTCGTTTTAACCATGAATTTGAATGTAACAAATTATGATCTTGATTGGATTTTTAAGCTGTCCCGATGCAACCGATAGTGGAAAACACTACTAACCATTTCTGTAAGTTATCTTTTGTATTTACTGTTAGTCTTTAAAAATGTTCAATATTGATGGTTGTGTTTTTTGAATTGTTGTGTCGCCATCACGCGACCATTGTCAATACCTTTATTTTTTTCTTCAATATTGGCAACTTTGAATAACCTATCTTTAATTACAGATATACTGACCACAGGGTCCATAGGGTTAGTGGTTGTGTCAGGAAGGGTATCGACATAAAATTCCAAATCATAAGTCAACATAAATCATCAAAAAACATCATCACAAAGTCATCATAAATCATCACAAAACATCATCCATCCATCCATGATTCCAACCGCTTATCCTGCTCTCAGGGTCACGGGGATGCTGGAGCCTATCCCAGAAGTCATTGGGTGGCGGGTGGGGAGACACCCTGGACAGGCCACCAGGTCATCACACAGGGCCCCCACACACACACACACACACCAAGGACAGTTTAGTACGGCCGATTCACCTGATCTACAGGTCTTTGGACTGTGGGAGGAAACGGGAGCCCCCGGAGGAAACCCACGCAGACACGGGGAACACATGCAAACTCCACACACAGGACGACCCCCAAGGTTGGACTAACCTGGGGCTCGAACCCAGGACCTTCTTGCTCGCTAACCCTTGCGCCACCGTGTCGCCCTTACAAATCATCATAATAATTCTCATAATCATAATAATCATAAACATAATAATAATCATCATCATTTCAAATCATCATAAGCATAATCATAAAATCCAAATCAGTATGTGGATTGACAAGACCATACCAGATCAGTCAAGGCCCAGGTTAACAATGACCAAATCCACTGTGGCGACCCCTGGGAAACAGGGAACAAGCCGGAAGAAGAAGAAGAATTCTGACCAGAAACACACACAAATAAATAAATAACTCTCCACAAAGGATCTTTCCAACTTGCTCTTTCCCAAATTTACTGGGAAAGACTCGCGGGCGTGTGTAAAATAAAGTCAGCGGTAGTCCCGTGTGAGGTAAAGATATTATAAAGATGATCGTGTCAAATCGGTGGCAGATTATAATAGAGAGCCTGTTACTGGAAAAGTTAAGGAGTTCATCACAAAGATTAATTGGTAGGAGAGAAAGGCACCATGTTTCCCAGTTCAAAGTACGACACGTGGAGCAAAGAGGGGACCAAACTTCATTAAAAAAGATTAACGCAAATAATTCAGGTCGAAAACTCTGCCGTCATTCAGCCTCTCCCCCATTTATTACTTCCCTCTTAAAAAAGGTAAAGTGAATGAAGTGGTACATCAGTTTAATTATGATGTCCACGCCTCTCTCTCAGAAAAGTGACTGATGTGGAGTGAAGAAGAGGAGCTGCAGAACGCCGAGCTCCCACATCCCGGCGACAGCGAGCGTAGTCCAGCTTCATATGGACGTCTCCTCGTGAATGAAGAAAGAATGGCAGACGTCTTCTGTCCGCGTCCAGACTGGATTGCTTCTGTAAAGCCTACTTAATCCCCCTGTACACAGGGCTGATGAGGCGGTATCGAACCGCCATTGATCAGGACTAGAGGGAAGTCTGGTGATTTATAGATATTGTTCTTTCCAGAACTAGTCGACGAGGGGTATAGGAATGGACAAACACTGTCTTTTTCATATGTTTTCTCTGGAGTCTATCATTTCAGTCCACTTGGTAATAATGTGACGGGGAGTACAGAACTACAGATAATGACGGCTAAGGAATAATGAAAGACTGAACAAACCAAAATGTGATGTGACTCTGGATGACACACACTGTTGCACATAGATTTCACATAAAGATACATAAAGACACATAAAGATACATAAAGACACATAAAGATACACAAAGATACACAGAAATACATAAAGGCTATGTCTGTTTCAAACAGGCACGTGATAGACATATAGATAGATAGATAGATAGATAGATAGATAGATAGATAGATAGATAGATAGATAGATAGATAGATAGATAGATAGATAGATAGATAGATAGATAGATAGATAGATAGATAGATAGATAGATAGATAGATAGACGGACAATGGACAGATGGATGGATGGATTGACAGACGGAGGGTGGATGGTGAGACAGGCAGGCAGATAGATAGATAGATGGACGGACGGACGGACGGACGGACGGACGGACGGACGGACGGACGGACGGACGGACGGACGGACGGACGGACAGACAGACAGACAGACAGACAGACAGACAGACAGACAGACAGACAGACAGACAGACAGACAGACAGACAGATATGTCAGTGTAATATCAGCAAGTGTTTACAGGTAAAACAGAAGTGTACTAGCAGTAGACCTGTGAGAGCCTCGTGGTTCATGTGTGTGGCTTCAGTGGTGGAGTGAAGGCAGTATATGGATGGATTCGGTGCAGCGGTGGAGTGAAGGCAGTGTATGGAGGGATTCGGTGCAGCGGTGGAGTGAAGGCAGTGTATAGATGGATTCGGTGCAGCGGTGGAGTGAAGGCAGTATATGGATGGATTCGGTGCAGCGGTGGAGTGAAGGCAGTGTATAGATGGATTCGGTGCAGCGGTGGAGTGAAGGCAGTATATGGATGGATTCGGTGCAGCGGTGGAGTGAAGGCAGTATATGGATGGATTCGGTGCAGCGGTGGAGTGAAGGCAGTGTATAGATGGATTCGGTGCAGCGGTGGAGTGAAGGCAGTATATGGATGGATTCGGTGCAGCGGTGGAGTGAAGGCAGTATATGGATGGATTCGGTGCAGCGGTGGAGTGAAGGCAGTATATGGATGGATT
>NC_079229.1:34710928-34760286 GCF_029633865.1 Lampris incognitus
GGGGTCGGGTCGCCGTGGCAGCAAGCTAAGTAGGGCACTCCAGACGATCCTTTCCTCAGCAATGCCCATCAGCTCCTCCTGGGGGACCCCAAGGCGTTCCCAGGCCAGATTGGACATGTAGTCCCTCCAGCGAGTTCTGGGTCTACCCCGGGGTCTCCTCCCAGTTGGCGGTGCCCAGAAAACCTCCAAAGGAAGCGCCCAAGAGGCATCCTAATCAGATGCCCAAACCACCTCAACTGGCTCCTTTGGACACAAAGGAGCAGCGGCTCCACTCCGAGCTCCCTCAGGATGTCCGAGCTCCTCACCCTATCTCTAAGGCTGAGCCCAGACACCCTACGGAGGAAACTCATGTCAGCCACTTGTATTCGTGATCTCACCCTTTCAGTCACTACCCAAAGCTCATGACCATAGGTGAGGGTTGGAACGAAGACTGACTGGTAAATTGAGAGCTTTGCCTTCCAGCTCAGTTCCCTCTTCACCACAACGGTCCGGTATAACATCCACATTACTGCTGATGCTGCACCAATCCACCTGTCAATCTCCCGCTCCCTCCTACCCTCACTTGTGAACAAGACCCCGAAATACTTGAACTCCTTCACTTGAGGCAATAACTCATCCCCAACCCGGAGGGAGCAATCCACCATTTTCCGGTAGAGAACCATGGCCTCAGACTTGGAGGTGCTGACTCTCATCACACTCAGCTGCAAACCGCCCCAGTAAGCGCTGAGGTCGAGTTCTGATGAAGCCAACAAAACCACATCATCTGCGAAGAGCAGAGATGCAATTCTGAGGTTCCCAAAATGGACACACTCCTCACCTTGGCTGCGCTTTGTGATTCTGTCCATGAATATCACAAACAGAATCGGAGACAAAGGACAACCTTGGCGGAGTCCGACACCCACCGAAAACGTGTTTGGCTTTGTGCCGAGAATGCGAACACAGCTCTCACTTTGATTACACAAGGACCGGATGGCTTGTAGCATCAGGAAAAAACAAATTTTGTCATATTGTCTCAAAGGACTTCAGACAGTTTTGAATAATGGTTGGAGACGGTGAAATAAATGTTCCAGTTCCTGTTACAGCAAACTTCATAGGCAACTTTACCCAAAGCGAACTGAAAGCAACCAACACAAGTCAGTAATTTTAAGTATTTCGCTGTACTACAGGACTAAAGGGATTTCCACACCAGTAACAGTAACCTCCTCGAACTGTTTAATGAAAAGGCATTACATCTATGTGAAAGAGGCTGCATTTCTCCAGGACGGGCCTCTGGACACATCTGACTGAATGGGCCGTGTGGCTCCCTCATGGTTTTTTGCGAGGTCTTAATTGATAGTTGAGGTGTCGGTCTGAAAACCGTTCCACTCCAGAAAGTAATTTGTAGAAAATGGATTTGTCACAGTGTGTTTAGTCTCCTGTGCACTGTCAAGATAAGGGAATAGAGCTGCACTAACTGTTGGGCCACACTGCACCGATGACCCAGTTCAATTTTACACCAATTCTACCTGTGTCTGATATGATAAAAGGTGGAGATATGACTGGATGATTAATTTTTTTAAACATAATTGAAGCACAAAAGACGTTTGCAACACACACGCTGCTATGCTCACATTAGCACTATCGACGTCGGGCTGAAAAAGATTTACACATTTCCTATATCTATAAAAGTGACTGCCATGTTCCACGGCACCTCAAGCGCTCTGAGCTCACCTTGAAAATGATTAGACCCGACTTCTCCGCCGCTTGGTTCATCTTTTATTCTGGCCTTCAGCTACATGGGCCGCCAACGTGATGTCCAATGACCATGTGCAGGCCCACGCTATATCCATAGGCTGAAACACACACACACACACACACACACACACACACACACACACACACACACACACACACACACACACATATAATCTCCAATATACATTACAAATGCCCTCCAGATACGGGCTTCATTTGAGTACATTCATTACCTTTTAATTGCCTCTAAATTGCGTTGTGACCTATCACATCAATAACACTATCTTTGAATCAGGAGAAATTAACCTGTGGGATTACTTATGTGTATGTGTGTGTGTGTGCGCGCGCACACACGCGCGTGCAATTTGCAAATTGAGTGCTTTGGTTTCAGAAGAAAAAGGACAAAGTGTGTGCAGTGTGCAAGGAAGCACACAGTAAATAGCTCGGTACGGCCTGCTTGTTGGAGAGAGGCAGAATATCCCCCACCGTGAAGGTGAATTCTAAATGTGTTTCAATTTAATCCCTTCTGAATGAACACTGTCACGCCATGCCTGAGGTTGCCAGCAGTGCTGATCATAGACATTGCCTCTAACCTGCAGCCAATACGGAGCAAGCATCCTGCTAGCTAAAACCACTGTAGGCTACAAAAGGAATGAGTACATTACCACCTTCTGGGATTTGACCAGGATGACATTCATTATAGTCTTATCGTAAACATGATGGTTTTGCACCAGCATATAAAAAGACCTACCTACAGATTGTAAGTCATCAGCTGTGTCTATGGATTTTTTTTGTGTTAACTCACATTAGACACACACGCCCAAAAACTAAAGCACAATAAACAAATTCACTGTGATCAATACTCTCATAGATGCACCATGTTATTATGAGAGTATTGAGACGATACACTGATGAGCCAAAACATTAAGACCATTCACAGGTGAACTGAATAACGTTGATCGTCTGCAAACAAGGGTGCGTGTCAAGGTCTGGGCAGATTGGATGGGAAGCAAACAATCAGTTCTCGTAGTCACCGTGTTGGATGCAGGAGAAACTGACAGGAGTAAAGACCTGAGCGACTTTCACAAGAGCCAAATTGTTATGGCCAGACGACTGGGTCAGAGCATCTCTGAAACAACAAGGCTTGTGGGGTGCTCCCAGTCAGCCGTGGTGAATACCCACCAACAGTGGTACAAGGAGGGACAAACCACAAACCGGCAACAGGGTGTTGGCGCCCAAGGCTCATCGATGCACGAGGGCAACGAAAGCTATCCCATCTGATCCAAATCGACTGAAGGTCTACTGTGGCACAAGTCACAGAAGGTTTTAATGATGGTTATGGGAGGAATGTGTCACAACACAGTGCATTGCACCCTGATGTGTGTGGGGCTGTGTAGTCAAAGACCGGTCAGAGTGCCCATGATGACCCCTGTCCACTGTCAAAAGCTCCTACAACGGGCACATGAGCAACAGAACTGGAACACGGAGCAGTGGAAGAAGGTCACCTGGTCCGACGAGTCCTGTTTTCATTTAGATCACATGCATGGCCGTGTATGCATGCACCGTTTACCTTGGCAAGTGATGGCACCAGGATGCACTGTGGGAAGACGGCAAGCCGGTGGAGGAAATGTGACGCTCTGGGCAATGCTCTGCTGGGAAACCCTGAGTCCACCCATTCATGTGGATGTCAATTTGACATGTGCCACCTACCTAAACATCACTGCAGACCAGGTACACCCCTTCATGGCAATGGTATTCTTTGATGGCAGTGGCCTCTTTGAGCAGGATGATGCACCCTGCCACACTGCACACATTGTTCAGGAATGGTTTGAGGAACATAATGAAGTGTTAAATGTGTTGCCCAGGCCTACAAATTCTCAGGATCCCGATCCAACTGAGCATTGGTGGGATGTGCTGGACTGTCGAGTCCGATGAACGGCAGCTCCACCTCACAACTTACAGGAGTTGAAGGAGCTGCTGTTAACGTTTTGCTGCCAGATACCAGAGGACACCTTCAGGGGTCTTGCAGAGTCCACGCCTCAGTGGGTCAGAGCTGTTTTGGTGGCACATGAAGGACCAACAGCATATTAGGCGGATGGTTTTAATGTTTTGGTTCATCAGGGTAGCTCCCAAATTGTATCACCAATGTAGTGATCTATGGAGTCACAGGAAGGTGTGTATCAGTATTTAACATTATGGTTTTGAACATGTTTACCTAAATTGTGCTTTTCAGTGCAATTTAGATGCTTTACCTTGCTCAAACCCATTTTAGGATCAGTTATTATGAAGCAATATTTGAGTCATTCTCCGTTGTTGAGTCACATTATCTTAATGTGCAGTTAATTTCTTATTTCCATGACTGACATCCAAATTTGAATTTAACCTCTTTCTTTGATTTTCACATCTTCTCCCTCCAAAATGAGACAAAAGAACTATACAACAACCTATTTATGACTTTTATGTGTATTCATTAATTGTCTCTGTTGCCAACATCCCACTGTCTGATTCATGTCCATTTAACAATATGTCATTTCCACCAATGAATCCCACTCATTTCAGGATTGCTAACTTAGGAGTCTGGAATAAGTAGCTTGATTTCCTACTTAAACACACGCACTACATAATGCACTGTTGTGTATAATAACTGTCTCATGTCTGTGAAATATTTTGCCTTCTTCTTCTTCTTCTTCTTCTTTCAGTTGCTCCTGTTAAGGGTCGCCACAGCGGATCATCCGTTTCCATCTCTTCCTGTGCTCCGCATCTTCCTCTGTCACGCCAGCCACCTGCATGTCCTCCCTCACCACATCCATAAACCTCCTCTTTGGCCTTCCTCTTCTCCTCTTCCCTGGCAGCTCCATATTCAGCATCCTTCTCCCAGTATACCCAGCGTCTCTCCTCCACACATGTTGTCCAAACCATCTCCACCTTGCCTCTCTTGCTTTGTCTCCAAACCGTCCAACCTGAGCTGTCCCTCTAATATACTCCTTCCTAATCCTGTCCTTCTTCATCACTCCCAATGAAAATCTTATCATCTTCATCTCTGCCACCTCCAGCTCCACCTCCTGTCTTTTCATCAGTGCCACTGTCTCCAAACCATATAACATAGCTGGTCTCACCACCATCTTGTAAACCTTCCCTTTAACTCTTGCTGGTACCCTTCTGTCACACATCACTCCTGACACTCTTCACCACCCACTCCACCCTGCCTGCACTCTCTTCTTCACCTCTCTTCTGCACTCCCCATCACTTTGGAAAGTTGACCCCAAGAATCAGAATCAACTTTATTGGCCAAGTGTGCTTATGCATACGAGGAATTTGACAGTGGTCTACAGTAGCTTCTAGTACTTGCATATACCACTCACAAAAAAACAACAACAAAAGAAATAAATGGAACAATAAATAGAATACTGGAGGTAAGTATGTATGCACAACAGGTATGTCCCAATGACACAAAGGTTTGTTATGGCTGAATAACTTATTATGCGTACATATTATATTGCTTCTGTATATTATATACCAATATTATAATCTACTACTACTTTCGGCTGCTCCCGTTAGGGGTCGCCACAGCGGATCATCCAATATACCAATATTATAATATATACTAAAAATATATACTATGTAGGGCAGGATAAGCGGTTTGTATAATGGATGGATGGATATTTATCTATTGCATAATTAAACACAATATTACATATGCATGATATAATTATACAATTGCAACCAGTATACAGGAGTTATATGTATATTTACAATTGCACATTTGTGCTGAACATATGGTTTAAAGACGTAGTGCACATCACAGATATGCAAGTGAGACAGCTGGACCAGAGGGGGTTGTTTATAGTGTCATATTTACATAATAAGTGTCCATTATAGCACCATGCTGTTAAGTGTTCATGAGAGGGATGGCCTGTGGGAAAAACCGTTCCTGTGTCTGTTCCTGCTGCCAGAGGGTAGGAGTTCAAACAGACTGTGTCCTAGTATGTGAGGGGTCTGTGCTGATTCAATGATTTTTCTTTTTCTGCTGTCCTTACTGTTCACTGCAGTCTGCTCCTATCCTGTTCTGTTCTTGCTCCGAACCAGACCATGATGGATGTACACAGGACAGATCCAATGACTGCGGTGTAGAACTGGCTCAACAGCTCCTGTGGCAGACCACATTTCCTCAATTGCCACAGAAAGAACATCCTCTGCTGGGCCTTTTTGAGGATGGAGTTGATGTTGGTCTCCCACTTCAGGTCTTTGGAAATGTTGTTCCCAGAAACTTGAAGGTCTCGATGGTTGACATAGGGGTGTCTCTTGAAGTCCACTGTCATCTCCACAGTTTTGAGCATGTTCAGCTCCAAGTTGTTCTGACTGCACCAGGGCACCAGCTGCTCAACCTCCCATCGATATGCAGACTCGTATCCCGTCGATATGCAGACTATGGTCATTGGACTCATCCTGGATGGGTCCAATGACCATTGTTTCGTCTGCAAACTTCAGGAGTTTAACAGCTGGGTTCTTAGAGGTGCAGAGCAGTTGCTCTCAAACTCTTTCTGTCATGCCCCCCTTTGGAGGAAGAAGAATTTTCATGCCCCCCGCCCCAACAAAATGATGACAAAATAGGCCACGTTTAACTTTATTTAAATAACATCAACATCATGAACATTACTTTCACGTTTCTTTCAGTAATTTCTCTTGTGCAAATAACAAACGCAAGTTCCACTTCAACTTCATCAAACCTCTTTTTGTGACATTGGTCACTAGATTGCTCCATCAGTCTGTGTGCTTTTTCAAAAAGAGTGGAAAAACAAAATAAAATTTAAAAATGACTTTGCTAGAACAATAACAATAAAGGTCTCCTTTCTGAGTGAGTGAGTTTCTGGCCTGCTTGTACAGGCCTCTACCGCCACTGCTGTAGGCATTCTGCTTGGCCTGCCCAAGTTGTCTTAGTTTGGCTGTGTAATGACCACAATGTCATCTTAAACATCATAGTCCATGGAGACTCCTGCCTGATCTCGTCCGTCAACCTGTCCATCACCAATGCAAACAAGAAAGGGCTCAGAGCCGATCCTTGGTGTAATCCCACCTCCATCTTGAACCAACTCGTCATTCCTACCCCACACCTCACCACTGTCACACCGCCCTCATACACATCCTGCACCGTGGCCCTGGACCTTCAGTAGGACCACATGTGGCAATGAAAAAAAAAAATCAAACATAGCAATAAAAATAATAGCCAGAGCCCTGTCACACGGAAGCTCATCATATTAAAGGTTTCTATGCCCTAACTGGCTTCACAACACACCAAACTGATTCCGGGAAATCTTATAATCCAGATTCTTGTATACCTCTCTGGTCAATCGTTTACAAACCCACTAAAAATAATTTATAGATGCCTCATTACAACAGCAGACATCACCAAAAGCTGCATAATTTCGAGATAGAATAAAAAGAAGAGAAAACCAGCCGATTACAGAAAAAAGCTGCGTACTCGCCAAATGAAGATCACTTGAAAACAAAGTCCGTCCTGCGACCCTTTTTAACAAAGTGTGCAATTGCTGGGTCATACAGTTTGTCCTTTGACTTCAGTTCCACAAGTTTTCAGAGAAACAGTGGCACGCAGGTGTCCGGGGGGGTGGACTGGTGTTTCAGAGCTGCTTTAGTTAAGCAACCCAAATTATTAAATCCCGTGCTGGACAAGGGCCCCTTGTCGGGATTGAATAGCAAGCAATCCCAGCAGTGCAGCATGTTGGTGCGCAGGCTGCCCGTTAGCCACGGATAGCCACTGCAGCTGCTAGCTTGAAAACGCCTCTGGTTGCTCTTGGTAGTTTGCACCAATCCTGGCAAGGCGGATGATGGTCGACCTTTCTGGAGATTATTTCTAGTTTTTCCTGAAAAACCAATCTAGAAAATGAAGTTAACACGTCTGGCCAAGACTCCACAGTCTACACCCATCAACAGGCCAGCTAATACGTCAGGCCACGACTCCACAGTCTACACCCATCTACAGGCCAGCTAATACGTCCGGCCAGGACTCCACAGTCTATACCCATCAACAGGCCAGCAAATACATCCGGCCAGGACTCCACAGTCTATACCCATCTACAGGCCAGCTAATACGTCAGGCCACGACTCCACAGTCTACACCCATCTACAGGCCAGCTAATACGTCAGGCCACGACTCCACAGTCTATACCCATCTACAGGCCAGCTAATACGTCCGGCCAGGACTCCACAGTCTACACCCATCTACAGGCCAGCTAATACGTCCGGCCAGGACTCCACAGTCTACACCCATCTACAGGCCAGCTAATACGTCCGGCCAGGACTCCACAGTCTATACCCATCTACAGGCCAGCTAAAACGTCAGGCCACGACTCCACAGTCTACACCCATCAACAGGCCAGTTAATACGTCAGGCCAGGACTCCACAGTCTATACCCATCTACAGGCCAGCTAATACGTCCGGCCAGGACTCCACAGTCTATACCCATCAACAGGCCAGCTAATACGTCCAGCCAGGACTCCACAGTCTATACCCATCTACAGGCCAGCTAATACGTCCGGCCAGGACTCCACAGTCTATACCCATCAACAGGCCAGCTAATACGTCCAGCCAGGACTCCACAGTCTATACCCATCTACAGGCCAGCTAATACGTCCGGCCAGGACTCCACAGTCTATACCCATCAACAGGCCAGCTAATACGTCCAGCCAGGACTCCACAGTCTATACCCATCTACAGGCCAGCTAATACGTCAGGCCAGGACTCCACAGTCTACACCCATCTACAGGCCAGCTAATACGTCAGGCCAGGACTCCACAGTCTACACCCATCTACAGGCCAGCTAATACGTCAGGCCAGGACTCCACAGTCTACACCCATCTACAGGCCAGCTAATACGTCAGGCCAGGACTCCACAGTCTATACCCATCTACAGGCCAGCTAAAACGTCCAGCCAGGACTCCACAGTCTATACCCATCAACAGGCCAGCTAATACGTCCAGCCAGGACTCCACAGTCTATACCCATCTACAGGCCAGCTAACACGTCAGGCCAGGACTCCACAGTCTATACCAATCAACAGGCCAGCTAATACATCCGGCCAGGACTCCACAGTCTATACCAATCAACAGGCCAGCTAATACATCCAGCCAGGACTCCACAGTCTATACCCATCAACAGGCCAGCTAATACGTCCGGCCAGGACTCCACAGTCTATACCCATCAACAGGCCAGCTAATACGTCCAGCCAGGACTCCACAGTCTATACCCATCTACAGGCCAGCTAATACGTCAGGCCAGGACTCCACAGTCTACACCCATCTACAGGCCAGCTAATACGTCAGGCCAGGACTCCACAGTCTACACCCATCTACAGGCCAGCTAATACGTCAGGCCAGGACTCCACAGTCTACACCCATCTACAGGCCAGCTAATACGTCAGGCCAGGACTCCACAGTCTACACCCATCTACAGGCCAGCTAATACGTCAGGCCAGGACTCCACAGTCTATACCCATCTACAGGCCAGCTAAAACGTCCAGCCAGGACTCCACAGTCTATACCCATCAACAGGCCAGCTAATACGTCCAGCCAGGACTCCACAGTCTATACCCATCTACAGGCCAGCTAACACGTCAGGCCAGGGCTCCACAGTCTATACCAATCAACAGGCCAGCTAATACATCCGGCCAGGACTCCACAGTCTATACCAATCAACAGGCCAGCTAATACATCCAGCCAGGACTCCACAGTCTATACCCATCAACAGGCCAGCAAATACATCCGGCCAGGACTCCACAGTCTATACCCATCTACAGGCCAGCTAATACGTCTGGCCAGGACTCCACAGTCTATACCCATCTACAGGCCAGCTAATACGTCCAGCCAGGACTCCACAGTCTACACCCATCTACAGGCCAGTTAATACGTCAGGCCAGGACTCCACAGTCTACACCCATCAACAGGCCAGCTAATACGTCAGGCCAGGACTCCACAGTCTACACCCATCTACAGGCCAGCTAATACGTCAGGCCACGACTCCACAGTCTACACCCATCTACAGGCCAGCTAACACGTCCGGCCAGGACTCCACAGTCTATACGCATCTACAGGCCAGCTAATACGTCTGGCCAGGACTCCACAGTCTATACCAATCAACAGGCCAGCTAATACGTCCGGCCAGGACTCCACAGTCTATACCCATCTACAGGCCAGCTAATACGTCCAGCCAGGACTCCACAGTCTATACCCATCTACAGGCCAGCTAATACGTCCGGCCAGGACTCCACAGTCTACACCCATCAACAGGCCAGCTAATACGTCCAGCCAGGACTCCACAGTCTATACCCATCTACAGGCCAGCTAATACGTCCGGCCAGGACTCCACAGTCTATACCCATCTACAGGCCAGCTAATACGTCAGGCCACGACTCCACAGTCTACACCCATCTACAGGCCAGCTAAAACGTCCAGCCAGGACTCCACAGTCTATACCCATCAACAGGCCAGCTAATACATCCGGCCAGGACTCCACAGTCTACACCCATCTACAGGCTCGCGGCCACTCTTTCAAGGATGAGGATGTGCACATCGCTTGTTTGAACGGGGAGTCAAAGAGGCCATCTATGTGAAGAGGGAACGACCATCCCTGAACCGTATCTATCAATAACCGTCGTGTCCAGATGAACTGATTCAACCTTCTCTGATTTACTGTCTGGACTTTTCTGTCAGAGTTAAACTAAATCAGTCCTGGCATTAACACTGACCAAGCTGGAGAAGCACACACAATTTGGGACAAAGAACATCTTTATTTTCTGCTAAGCCAGTGATTAATCACTGACTGGAGAATAAACGGCACGGGACCAGGTTGGAAATGTATTTGAAAACTTTTAATGACGTTCCCTAAGAATCTGGTCAGCCTCAGTTGTTACACACAACATGTAGATCTGAGTTCATGGACCAAAGCCGGGTCAATTAAATTCATAAAAATTCAGTAGCCCTGATTTTTGAATTGCATACCTTTGCGTATAAGCAGCCAGAGAGATAATTATAGTCTAATATACCCTTGACTGGAGAGAAGGCTACGTGAGACCCTGCTAAAATCAAATCAAGCGGAGACAGACAGAGATGCTTCCTGGATGGCAGGAAATGACTCTTAACTGGTGTGCAGTTAATTCATGGAGCCTTGTTTTCCGCTGCTGAAGGACTTTGGGGAAATTGTCACCCTGCTGCTCAATACTTTTCTCTGGTACTCCATTTGTCAGCGCACATGTCTCACCTGTGGTGACGGGAAACTGTTTAAGTGATGCTCTCCAGACATCCGGTAATGAATCCAGGTTACTAAAAGGCAGCAAAGCTTGATGTTACAGAGGGTCTAATAATCCTGTGTCGTGTCAAATGTTGAACCTCATGATATGGCACATGATATGTAACATGCGGTGATCTGATATGACGTATGAAATCCAAATTTCATTCTCTCAACACCACCTGCATCTTCAAGAAGGCACAGCAGAGACTGTATTTTCTTTCTTTCTTTCTTTCTTTCTTTCTTTCTTTCTTTCTTTCTTTCTTTCTTTCTTTCTTTCTTTCTTTCTTTTTTTATTTTCTCCCCAATTGTACTGGGCCAATTACCCCACTCTTCTGAGCCGTCCCGGTCGCTGCTCCACCCCCTCTCCCGATCCGGGGAGGGCTGCAGACTACCACATGCCTCCTCCCATAAATGTGGAGTCGCCAGCCACTTCTTTTCACCTGACAGTGGGGAGTTTCACCAGGGGGACGTAGCGCGTGAGAGGATCACGCTATTCCCCCCAGTTCCTCCTTCCCCGTGGCTGTGGCCCGGACCCGGCCCACACCCGACACTTTCATCCGGCCCACGTACCGCGTGGAATGAAGGCACTTGGGCGGTCTGCTCCTGTTTACCAGATCTGGGCCAGAACCAAGCCATAGCAATGCCGCATGTGCCACATATTTGCCAAAGGTGGCCCGTATTTGTTTTGTGATATTTGGGCCATGTTCACCATTTACCACACGGGCCACTTCAGGGTCACATCCAGATCACATGTTGCCCAGAGCACCGCATCTTTGCCAACAAAGGCCCACATTTGATTTAGCATATTTGGGCCATATTTGCCAGTTTTCATGTGGGCCACTTCAGGCTCACATCCATTTTGTCAGGGCCAGAAGAAGGCCATCAGTGCCGCATCACTGCCTGAAGTGGCCCACATCCGGATGCTATCTGGGCCAGAGGAGGCGCTAGTGCAGCGACCAGAACACATATCCCCACATCCGGCTTCCCACCCGCAGACACGGCCAGTTGTGTCTGTAGGGACGCCCGACCAAGCCGAAGGTAACACGGGGATTCAAACTGGTGACCCCTGTGTTGGTAGGCAATGGAATAGACTGCCACACCACCTGGATGCCCCTGGGAGACTGTATTTTCTGAGGCGTCTTAAGAGTTTGGTACTCATACCAAAGCTCTTATGAACTTGTGTGTCAGCAGCATGGAGAGTGTGTTGACAGACTGCATCACAGTGTTGTTTGGCAACCTGACAGCTCAGCACTGCAGACTGCTGCAAAGGACTGCAAAGACAGCAGCACAAATCATCTGCATGGAACCACCACAACTTCACATTATTTACACCACTCGCTGCAAAAGTAAAGCCCAAAACGTCGTTAAGGCCACCAGCCACCCCGCTCATGTTCTGTTCTCGCTCCATCTAAAAACACCACCAGAGCATCAAATCACACACCACCCATCTCAGTAATAGTGTCTTCCCACAGGCAATCAGTTGCTGAATAGCTGACGTATCCATATGCACCTTACATTGTTGTGTTATCCTGTACTTCTCCATATTGTGTATATAATGTATGAATTCATGTGTACATAGTCTATGTAGGTCTGTCTTTTTTTTTTTGTTGGGGGGGGTGTCCTTGTGTCATAAAATACACACAATGTTGATGTTATTTCAGGGTCAAATGATCATGTCTCAAATGCTTAGCTTAATGATATAATATGATATGATATATGATATGATACATGGAATAATATGAAACATGATCGGATACGATACAATATGATGATATGACATAAAATGATATATGGAATATGAAACGTGATATGTGATATGAAATGATATGATACATGGTATATATGATATGTGATATGAAATGATATGATACATGGTATATATGATATGTGATATGAAATTATATGATACATGGTATATATGATATGAAATGATATGATACATGGTATATATGATGACATGTGATATGAAATGATATGATACATGGTATATATGATATGTGATGATATGATACATGGTATATATGATTATATGTGATATGAAATGATATGATACATGGTTTCTATGATGATATGTGATATGAAATGATATGATACATGGTATATATGATGATATGTGATATGAAATGATATGATACATGGTTTCTATGATATGTGATATGAAATGATATGATACATGGTATATATGATGATATGTGATATGAAATGATATGATACATGGTATATATGATGATATGTGATATGAAATGATATGATACATGGTATATATGATATGTGATATGAAATGATATGATACATGGTATATATGATGATATGTGATATGAAATGATATGATACATGGTATATATGATATGTGATATGAAATGATTTGATACATGGTTTACATGATGACATAAGATATGAAATGATATGATACATGGTATATATGATATTGATATGAAATGATACATGGTATATATGATGATATTGATATGAAATGATATGATAAATGGTTTCTATGATGATATGTGATATGATATGAAATAATATGATGGCATGATATATGATATGAAACATGATATGCAGATATGGGGTATGAGTATGGAATAGTGATCTATCTCCGAGACAATGCGCTCTTACAATAACCTATATACAACTACTGTTAACCCGTTTAATCCCACCAGTCACAATAGTCACAATTGTGACCACATGCTTTTTTGTTTTTTTTCCTTCTTTTTCTTGGGTTAAAAAAGTGCAAAATAAAAAGTTTAAACTGTTGTTGTTGGCTTTCGGCAAGATATACAACTTTTAACTGCAACACCGCATGCTGCTGGTAATTTAACGATCTTTTTGAAACACACCTTCCTGTTACAGAATCGGTAAAGTCATTATGAAACACGGTAAAGCAGACCAAACTTTACATGAGTCGACCACATGGCTATTCAAACCTGTTTAACGTCACAAGCTTTCCTAGTTTGCTGTTATGACCCCACCTTCCATCTTCCGCCACCCCCCCACCTTCCACCCCCCACCACCTTCTACCACCCCCTGCAGTTCAAGCAACAGCAAAATTCAGCATTCAAAGGGGGCATTATGAATGACAAGCGAGCACATGTTCCAGCTCCCTGGAGTGCAACATACACAACATACACTCATGCATCATAAATATGAAGTAAGTATGGATTAACAGTTGGGGTGGGCAGGTTACGGGAAGCCTCTCATCCACACGTCTTTCATGTCGGCAGATGAAGTGAGTCATGCAGATCCATGTGGGGGTTTTTTGGGGTTTTTTTTTTTGCCATCTCCTGGGAGCTGACCTCTCCGGTTCAGCGGAGGACTGATCCGACGCCTCCTTTGAGCAAGCACAGGCCGCAGCCCTATTGATCGGAGAAGACGAGGAAGTAGCCGCATCAAAGTCCTTCCCAGGTCTTTGAAGGTGCGTTGATGAGTCCATCGCAATCCCCCGCAAGATGCTGCACTACGGGTCAAATGAAAAGAACCAGATTCAGTCTTAACCCCCCCCCCCCCCATATAAGACATTGTGCCTCGGATGCTGCTGTTTACAGAGGTCTTTTATGTTGCACTGGATAGCTGCATAGCTGAAAAGCCCGGATATATTCAACACCAAAAGGTAAAATATGAGGCTATAAAACGGTAAAGTAATCGTAAAACTGTGTTTCAGTTTTCTCATTAAAGGTCTAATCTGTAATTTATTTGACCTCATCAAATTGAGGTGTATTCACAAACATAACTGAAGAATTTGAGTTCTAATTATAAAATAATCAGGTTGCGTCTTTCTCATCAGATGGTTACTGAAAATGTGGGTCTGTTTGTCTCCAGTCTTCACAACCATGAGACATGTGAACAAAGCGTTTACAGCATCAGAAAACATTAGCAACTCAGATTTAGGGAGTCCAGGTGGCGTGGCGGTCTATTCTGTTGCCAATACCCCAGATAGCAAAATAGCTGTGGTCCGGACCCGTCCCACACCCGACACTTTCATCCGGCCCACATACCGCGTGGAATGTTGGCACTTGGGCGGTCCGCTCCTGTTTGCCAGATCTGGGCCAGAACCAAGTCATTGCAATGCCGCATGTGCCACATATTTGCCAAAGGTGGCCCATATTTGTTTTGTGATATTTGGGCCATATTCACCATTTACCACACGGGCCACTTCAGGGTCACATCCAGATCACATGTTGCCCAGAGCACCGCATCTTTGCCAACAAAGGCCCACGTTTGATTTGGCATATTTGGGACAGAAGAAGGCCATCAGTGCAGCATCATTGCCTGAAGTGGCCCACATCCGGATGCTATCTGGAATGGGGTTCACCAATTCGAATTCCCGTGTTACTCCGACTTGGCCAGACGTCCCTACAGACACAATTGGCCGTGTCTGTAGGTGGGAAGCCGGATGTGGGTATATGTCCTGGTTGCTGCACTAGCACCTCCTCTGGTCAGTTGGGGTACCTGTTCAGGGAGGAGGGCGGAATAGTGTGATCCACCCACACGCTACGTCCCCCCGGTGAAACTCCTCACTGTCAGGTGAAAAGAAGCGGCTGGTGACTCCACATGTATGGGAGGAGACATGTGGTAGTCTGCAGCCCTCCCCGGATCAACAAAGGGGGTGGAGCAGCGACCGGGATGGCTCAGAGGAGTAGGGCCAGATACAAGTGGGAAGAAAAAGGGAGAATCCCCCCCCCCAAAAAAAACCCAACCCAGATTTAGCTGTTATTTACTGTTAGTCCTTGTATTAAGAGACCTGTCAATCAATCTGGGAGCTACAGCAGCTTCCGGTCCTGTGGTTTGTATTTGGGTAGGGGGTGACCCTTGGGTTTACATTAGGATTAAGGATTCTAAAATAATTTGTAACATATGCATGTGAATGTGATAGGGATTCAGGAAATAGAAGATAGATAAGTTCAGGTGACTTCCCTCCGGGATAAATTCTCCTCAAATGTTGAACATCTCAGCTTGTGGACACGTTCTCCCCTCCAGCGTAGGTGTTAATTACCTTTGCATCGAGTTGCCTACAGCATCTAATCCATCCCTGCTTTTCCCCAAGGCACTATCTCGTATTTCCGTCTTTTCTTCTCACATTTAAGAAACTAAAAACAATATTCCCTATTTCTGTATCCATCCACTACGAGTCAGCTGCTGTCAGTTACTCTGGCATCACCCGTCAGTCGGCTGTCTTCGCTGCTGTCTGAACTATGCTTAGCATGGGCGGCCCGTTACTTATCTTCCCTGACACGATAGCCGCTGTGACTAAGTATCCGCCTGAATATTTTATCAATCCAGGATTCTGCTCGTCATCTAAGTCTGGGAGAAATGCACGTGTGGAATCAGGGATCGTCTGTGATCCGGGAAGAGTGATAAAAAGCGGCTCTATATATAGATGATGTATGACTATCCCAGGGAAAAACAGCTTTCTGAATGTTTTATGGGACAGATTCTAACTTCTCCGGGAGAGAAAAAGAAAAATCCTGTTCCTCGTCAGGAGAAGTTCAAAAATAGGGTATTCTGTCACTTTATTATCCCTCTAATAGGCATCTGATGATTGTAGTTACTCAGTATGGACACAACCCGAGGTTTAATTATTAATTCTTTGAGGCCACAGATGAAGATTTGCTTCTGTCTATTTTTTCCAACCGTCGCAAAACTATATGTCTGTCAGCGACTCTAATGGATTCCCAGTTTGTGGAGAAACATCAAGAGCTAACAGGTGTTTAGTGGCTGCCGTCTCTCGGCTCGCCGCCTTATTTCCATAAAATGACGCATTAACATTTCCACTGAATATTCAGCCCTTCTTCCTTCTTCGAGCACTCGCTCGGTTTGGCCTGCTCCTCATCCGCGTGAAATCATGAAAACGCAGATGACTGAAGAGACACTGTGGTACCCTACACAAAGCATATGGAACTGGGAATAACTCTCTTACAGCCGTATGAGTGACTGGTGAACCATTGCAGGCGAGCTGTCAATCACGCGTATGCTCCCCTCCACACTGCAAGACTGGATATCAATATTCATGTTGGCTTCCTGTCTTTCCCTCGGTGTTGTTGTGATCTGTGCCATCCTCCGTCACGACAGCGTCAGGATAACTTGGACTTGGACTTGCTAATTAAGGCATGTGTGAAAAAACTCGTTGCCTCTGTTCAAAACTGCTCATTATGGAGGATTTTTACCTCAACTGTCAAATAATTCACATTGTTTGAATGAAGCATCAGAAAAGACTGACATGATCATGTGTTGATGTACTTGTTATTCATACTCGAGTTGTTGGCTACTTCAGGAATCAGGAACAATTTCTTGTCACTACTTTCATGTACACAAAAGAAACGAAATTCCGTTTCCCCCAGCCCACAGCAGTGCGACAAAAAAGACACACCCCAAGTTTCCCAAAAACGACACCACCAACACACAAAAACAGAGAGAACAAAACAAAACACACAAACAGTTAACAACACAGTCCACTCAGGGCAACACAGTCTAAAAATTCCACTGTCCAGAGAGCGAACGCCAGCCAGGACGACTGTCAGAACTGCCGATCTGCATGGGCTAGCAGCTAGCTTAGCCTGCCCTGCTTCCGCATCCTGTCAGACCGCCCTCGGTGTTTCCTCCTCGGGCGCGGCTCCAGACAGGGCCGTGGTCCCTGGGCCCACTGGACCCAGCAGACCAGGCTCCCCCAGCCGATCCAGCGCCAGCTCTCCCAGCCATCAAATGAAGACAAAACAAACTTAGACGCAGATGTGGACAAAGTCACTGCATGGACGGTACTGGGTGAGGCCACCGCAAACGCAAGTTTGCGTCGCCATCTTCCCACACCAGACGCGGTGTGGGAAGATGAATACTTGAAAAGAATACTTTAGAGTATTCTTAAAAATACACGTAAAAAAAATTTTACAATAAAAAGAATACAGACAGTGTGCGACTGAGTATTGAAATCCCTGGCTGCTTCAAATTCAATTAGGCTCTGTGTCTCAGAGAAGTTCTGAGGCGGCCTGAGATGGCTACCAGTTCATGCTTACAGTGTGGTATGAAGACAAGGCACGGCAGCAAAATCAGTTCACAGGGTTCAATCTATACTTATACACAGGGTCAGAATAAAGTGGGCCCCACACCTTGGTGTTCTGCATTCACTGCAGCCTCGTTAGAGCCGAACACAGCCGCTTGTTCAGGAGAACGACAAGCAGGAAGTCTCCTCCCTTCACTGGCTGACGACGCAAGCTGGAACCGGCTGTATTCACCTGGTGGATAACAGCTGGAGAGGTTGTTTGATTAAAACAGCTCCCCGCCTCAAACCCCAGCACCTCTGCTGCTATCTCCTTCCTGCCTCCCACGCCGTGTGGAGGCAGCAGCCATATGGACCGCACACGGCCTTTCATCACAAGCTATGAGGTTACATGTTAACTACTACGCTCATGGCCAGAAATATATTCCTTCTTAGGGATTAACATTCAAATATCATCTTGCTTGGGATTTTCAACACATGACCAGGCCGAAAATCGAATATATACAGCACGTGTGAAATCAATTAAATAACAAGGCTGTTTTATGAGGGGCTTTCATGCTCCTTTGCTAAATGGCTCATGCTCCGTGGATGTGACCGAATCAGACAGGTGTTACGCGCATCTCTAAAACCTGTCGTGTTCTTGTCAATGAGTCATTAAAGGGGACATATGATGAAAAACTCACTTTTTCAGCGCTTGTGCACATATATTTGGTTATCTGGAGTGCCTACCAACCAACAAACTGTGAAATAAGACAACATAGTCAGTTTTTTTGTGGACTGCCTAAGTCAAAAAACATGGGAGCCCTGCAGATCTGGCTCCCCTTCCTACATCAAGTGCAGGCACATTAGAATTATACTGCCCCCCCCCCCAATCTGGGTACCTCCAGCCATGACTTGAGAATTACCTTGGCGAAGGTGTGCCATTTTTTTCCTCACAAGCATCGGATCCGCTAGCATTATGTCAAAGCTAAGAGCTAAGCTTGGTAGACAAATACAGCCATTCGTTTAGAAAAATGACATTTTAATTCTATTTTAGGAAATGCCATCTAGTTTGGATGATCTGGCTGGATCATTATCTGTTTTAAGTTGATTGCAGGGAGACAGAGAGGGGGGGGTGGAGGGGGGAGAGAGAGAGAGATCAAGTGCTGGGTGAGCTAAATTGACTTTTAACAACAGAGAGAGCAGTGCACTGTGCTGTCAATTCAGAAGCCTGTCTCAGCAGAAACGGTCTATGCCTTCAAGGCAATATAGACAATCAAGTAAGACAGGATGGATGGATGGATGGATGAATATATATATAGATAGATAGATAGATAGATAGATAGATAGATAGATAGATAGATAGATAGATAGATAGATAGATAGATAGATAGATAGATAGATAGATAGACAGATTTTTCAAATAGGTTTTTGTTTTGGCCATCATCTGCTGCTGAACAACCATGACGTGTGTGCATGGGCCTAACACAGCGTTTCCCAACCCAGTCCTCAAGGACCGCCTATCCTGCAGATTTTCATTATAACCCTGCATAGGTAGCCCTGCTTGTACTTAACCATATCATCTCACAGCACTTAATTATGCAAGGTGTGCAACACCTGACACAATTCATTGCTGATTGGTTGAATAACTACAAACAGGTACCTATTCAGGGTTGCAAAGAAAATCTGCAGGATAGGCGTTCCTTGAGGACTGGGTTGGGAAACACTGGCTTAACAGGCCTAGGCCAACATAAAATGGCCTGTTGTGATTGGTCCAAACGTCACACATGATAGTGCAGGCTTTGACACCATTGATCACTGTATGCTTTTAGACTGAAAAAATTGTAATATTGGTGTCTCTGGCCTAACTCTGTCTTGGCTTAAGTCCTACTTATCTGGGAGAACACAGTGCATCTGCTATAATAATATCACATCGAAATTCTCTGTTGTTAAATAAGGTGTACGTCAGGGCTTGGTTCATGGCCTTCTACTTTTCTCTCTTTATATTTCACCTCTTGGCCAAATTATACGCAGTCATGGGATACATTTCCATTGCTATACAACTGATGCTCAGCTGTATGTGCCTGTAAGGGCTGATGATCGTATTCAAATTACTAATTTAGAGGCCTGCTTGGCTGCAGTGAAAAATTAAACATCTCTAAATTTCCTGCCTTTAAATAAGGATAAAACTGGGATGCTGGTCGTTGGCCCTGCTAGACATAGACACCAGTTTGATCAAGTAACATTTAACAACTTTGTGATTTCACAAAGTACAGTAGCCAAAAATCTTGGTGTTAAGTTTGTCCTCCTGTCAGATCAACATGGTGGTCACGTGGCCCAGGTCCTGGGCTGTTCCAGTGGCATCTGGACACTGCTTGGTGCGCTCCTCATCACATTCTTCATGTATCTTATAATTCCATTATAATTCTGTTATCCGCTTTTAACCTTGTATTCTGTAAATTGTGTACACACAACATCCATTGCATGTTGTCCATCTTGGGAGAAAGATCCCTCCTCTGTTGCTCTCCCTGAGGCTTCTTCCTACTTTTTCTCCCTGTTAAAGGGTTTTTTAGGGAGTTGTTCCTTGTCTGATACGAGGGTCTAAGGACAGGATGTTGTGTTGCTGTAAAGCCCCCTGAGTCAAATTTGTAATTTGTGATATTGGGCTATACAAATAAAATTGACATGACTTGTAGTCAGGCAGTGCACGTTCATGTGTTTTCGGGGAGTGGCTTTGGAGGGAGGCCTGAAGGGAGGGGCAGGATTTTTTCAGTGGGATACTTTCAAAATGTAGCCTACTCTTGCTGGTTTCTCCAAAGTTGCCTACCCCAACTTTAATGGCGCTTTAATGACGCTTTACTGAAGATAACAATCGTAATGCTATCATAAGTGAGACCATCAGCTACTGCTAGGCCTCACTCAGTTAGTCAATGCCAAAAGTTTCTGTAGCATAGCATAGTTCCTTAATGCTGTTGCAACTTCGGTGACTATTCTAACGTTAACTAGCTAATGTTAGTGTTGGCTAAGCAGTGCGTGACCTAGATCCATATCATATGATAACATTATCAAAATTATTATGCCAAGGTTTTCCTTCATAAAGATGCACAAAAGGGCTGTATAATAGGTTACATCTGTAGCTCTACTATTCTCAAATGTATGCCTGCTTATGCATTAGTCTAGTACAGGGGGAAAAAATTGTTTTCATTTTCAACAACCGGCAACAAAGGTTTCCCGTTTACTTTCGGGTATGTGGCAACTATTACGATACGGTGTTGTTATTACTATCTGTGGGGTAATGTAGGCCTGCATGTAGCCTATTCCAGACCTTTCTCCAAAAGTCTGGTACACCGGTACACTTGTCTACAGCAGTTACTACTCAGCTTTGTGGTGGTTAGGGGGAATAGTACAGTACATATGCATATTTAAGGGGACCGCAAGGATGGCGTACTGGTGGGGGATACTCGACCGATTGTGGGAGGCTGGTCTGGGCCAAAAATGCCAGGGCCAATTTTTTGTCCCAGTCCAGCCCTGCCTGTGGTATCTCCCTGCAGCAGACATTCTCCGGCTCTGTAGGCATTGTTGCACAATTCCCACATATACACCTGTGCCAGGAAAGAGATTTAAAAAGGGACCACATTGCAGGTGTAGTTTATTTGAATGTTTTGTTCCTGATAAGGACATAGGTCACCAAATGCAACAGTTTAAAAACATTGTCAATTTTAATAAGTACATAATGTTTAAATGATGTAAAAGCTGTTTAACATACATCCCTGAGTTATGAGGTATTGGCAGACAATCCTACACCCCCTGCTTGGCCCATTGACGGGTACTGTTGTCGAGAAAACACTGCTGGCTGGTACCGACAATGTTTGAGCTCGAGTTTTACAGGTGTAATGAGAATAGCTTAATGACGTTTATGCAACTTGCTTTCATTTAAATGTCAGAAACCTAGCTTTTGATAACCCGTACATAAACACACCCACTAGAGTCCCTCACAATGGGATGTCCGCTCGAACTTGTTCAGTAGTCTCTTCTTGCTCAGGGTCTGACTATGGTTCACCGCAAGATAGTTAAGTTAGATTCAGTTAGGTTAAGTTAGGTAAAGTTGGGTTTAGCTAGGTTAAGTTAGGTTTAGTTAGGTTGAGGTTAGGTAAAGTTAGGTTTAGCTAGGTTAAGGTTAGGTTTAGTTAGGTTAAGTTAGGTAAAGTTAGGTTTAGTTAGGTTAAGTTAGGTTTAGTTAGGTTAAGTCAGGTTAAAATAGATTAATGTACTGTGATTGTAAATAACATACAGTATGCTAGAACTCAAAAAAGTGATGCGTGAGAGACAAAAGAGGAAAGGGTCCCACAGAGACTGCTTATGTATAGGGCCCAGAATTTTGCGCTACACCCCTGGTCCAGGTGCAGGTCCTGCTGTGGCATGAGTCAGTCGGCCCACATTCATGAGATGTGCTCAGAGAAGCGTTCCTTCACGCAATTAGTCTTCGCCGGGTGTACCAGCCCAGCGCCACCATTCCTAAGGCAAATCTTATCGGGACCCCAATCTCCATGCCGAGTGGCCCCCAGGTTACAGCCATACGGAATTAGCTCACATCAAAGACTCCGGACGGCGAGCTGCTTAAGATTAACTGCTCTTTTTATTCCGATTCCAAAAGAATCGCTCCATGGAGGAACGCTTGCTGCCTAGACACAAAAATAGATAAACATCATATAAGATAAAACCCAGCGACACAGTCAATCAGAATGAGAGATGGAGAAGACATCTGCGGGGGGACAAACTTAAAATCCATTGCCTTTTCAAACAATCAATAAAAGTATGCCTTACATTTTAAGCTGGACTTGTGATTTAATGGCTCAGTAAATGATGAAACACAATGGGTCATAGCTTTTAAGCAGCTTACAGAAATTTCAGTAAAGTGATACTATCCAAGTAAGTCTGTTAATATAGGTATTGGACTCGTGAGGTCATTCACATCCCTCTGTGGTGTCAAGGACAAAGAAGAAGAAAACGTCATGAGAAGTGGATTATGTTATCACACCCTCAGATGCCTAAAGACTTGACTCAAGGCTCTGCTATTACAGAGGATGTCAAGGCTGCATAACCACAACGTCTCAGTGGTCTCAGCAACGTTCATTTGTCATTGTACCAGGAAAGGTTTTATACACAAGCATCCGGTCTGGTTGCCTGCCTCAAAAGGCTGAAGCTATTACCGGCCTTTAGGAGACAGACACACAGGAACATGGGTGGAAGGAGAACAACAATATCTGACTCAAGTAGAAGTACTGTAAAGTTAATAGCAGTAATATTACTGGTGTAAAAACTGAGTTAAAGTGAAAAATACCTGAGTTAAAGTTGCGTGATAACTTTCAATGCATGTAGAAAGTTGTTAAATATGATATTTCAGGGAGATATACAGCATAAGGTTCGACCATTCGGGGGGCGTCCGGGTGGCGTGGCGGTCTATTCCGTTGCCTACCAACACGGGGATCGGCGGTTCGAATCCCCGTGTTACCTCTGGTTTGGTCGGGCGTCCCTGCAGACACAATTGGCTGTGTCTGCGGGTGGGAAGCTGGATGTGGGTGTTTGTCCTGGTCGCTGCACTAGCGCCCCCTCTGGATGGTCAGGGCGCCAATTCGGGTGGGGGGTGAACTGGGGGTGGAATAGCATGATCCTCCCACGGGCTATGTCCCTCTGGTGAAACTCCTCACTGTCAGGTGAAAAGAAGTGGCTGGCGACTCCACATGTATCGGAGGAGGCATGTGGTAGTCTGCAGCCCTCCCCGGGTTGGCGGAGGGGATAAAGCAGAGACCAGGACGGCTCGGAAGAGTGGGGTAATTGGCCGGATACAACTGGGGAGAAAAGGGGGGAAACCGCTTCCGGTGTGGGAAGATGGCGGCACGAATTCACATTGCAGCAGCCTCACCCAGTACCGTCCATGCAGTGTCTTTGCCCACGTCTGCGTCTAAGTTTGTGTATTCGTTTGATGGCTGGAAGAGCTGGCGCTGGATCCGCTGGGGGAGCCTGGTCTACTGCATCCTGTGGGCCCAAGGACCACAGCCCTGCCTGGATCTGTGCCTGAGAAGGAAACACCGAGGCTGGTGTGACAGGACGCAGAAGCGGGGCAGGCTAAGCTAATTGCTAGCTCATGCAGACCGGCAGTTCTGACAGTCATCCTGGCGTTCACTCTCTTGGACAGTGAATTTTTATTTATTCATTTATTTATTGGAATGTTGGATATATGTGTTTTGTAGTTTTTTTGCAGTTTGGATATATGTGTTCTTGTAGTTTTTGGATATGTGTTTCTGTCTTTGTGCTGCACTGCTGTGGGCAACGATGGAATGAAATGACAAATAAATGTTCCCGATTCCCGAAAAAAAAAAAGTTCAACCATTCAACTTCAGTGCCACCAGTTTCGAGTGCAAAGCTCAACTGAAATCCTACAAAATTTTTAGTCTGTAAGGGATCCGATGAAGGAAATAGCTTAGTACAAAACGTCAAACAGAACATACCTGAGTAAAAGCAGAACGACTAGTCTTGGTGGAGGGTGATTGTTATTAGTTACCCCCCAGTCCGGCACAGATGGATGCTGACACCGCGGTGAGTATTGTCTTAAAAAGATGAATCATTTGCTCATTTAATCTGCAATTTAGGCTGATCTCTGGATATTTGTCAATCCTGATGCGCCACATGTACACTGGAGGGACGGCACACGGGGAAATTAATTCATACTGAGGTAAAATTAAGTTAGGCCGCTGACGTAATCTTGATAGATGTGACAATTTTGGGGAAATCAGAAGAATTGTTCCAGACAGATTAAAACAGATCAACATTTTCCCCAATGCCATCTTTAGAGCAGGAAAATAAATGAGACAGATGCCAAGACACATTTTTAACAAGTGCCGCACGAAGCCCATCCCTTGGCTACTCCCCCCCACCGCCCCCATCCGTGTCATTAACCTGCCAATCAGAGTTAGGGACTGGCCAGGGATCCAATCAATCAAGCTGATTGGGAGTGTCAGGAAGTAGCTGCTATAAGCAGAGAGCGGTTGTGCCTGTTGCAAACACATTTAAGCAACACAGCATGTTTTGCCAGCATGATAATTAGGGTGAAGTCCTTGCTCATCTCCCCTCTTCAAGGCTCTGACTTGATGGGGCTCACAGTGCAAATGCCACGGACATTCTGCCATTGCAAGACTATTCCAAAACAGTCGCTGCGTGGTCATTCTAATGCAAGTATAAATTCAAATTGTGCAGCCTTAATGCTACTAAATAGAGGTTGATATAAAAAAGTCACAAATGGGTCACAGGTTAGAGTTCATGGTTAAAACAAGGCAAACTCAATATTTACTTGTAAGCATTTTGAATGCCAGAAAGGTACTGCTTTTGAAATAAAAATGAGTAAAATAGTCTACGCTTAGGCATGGTGGTGCAGTGGTTAGCGCGGTCACCTCGCAGCAAGAAGGTCCGAGCCCCGGGGTAGTCCCACCTTGGGGGTCGTCCCGGGTCGTCCTCTGTGTGGAGTTTGCATGTTCTTCCCATGTCTGCGTGGGTTTCCTCCGGGGGCTCCGGTTTCCTCCCACAGTCCAAATACATGTAGGTCAGGTGAATCGGCCGCACTATATTACCCCTAGGTATGAATGTGTGTGTGTGTGTGTGTGTGTGTGTGTGTGTGTGTGTCAGCCCTGTGTGATGGCCTGGCGGCCTGTCCAGGGTGCCTCCCCACCTGCTGGCCAATGACTGCTGGGATAGGCTCCAGCATCCCCGCAACCCTGAGAGCAGGATAAGCGTTCGGATAATGGATGGAATTTGAATCTAAATTCCAGTCGTTTGAGGCTCTTATTCTAAGTCCATCTCCCTCAGCCACGAGTAGACTCGGCTCAGTCCACACTGTCACACTTCATTGACCTCCAGGCCCTGACTCACTATTTCTTGAAGAATTTGGAGAATTTGTCTCAGGGTCTTGTTACTCCTTCTGATGAGATTCTAATTCTTGGTGATGTCAATATTCATGTGGATAGGGATGCTGATCCCCTAAGTAAAGCCTTTCACGCACTAGTTGGTACTTTTGGATTCACTCAGTTTGTTCAAGAGTCGACTCATTACAGTGGTAACACCCTTGATTTGGTTTTATCTAAAGGGATAGCCGTTTCTGATCTCAATGTCTTGCCAACCACATCTGCTGTGTCAGATCATTTTCTCATCAAATTTGAAGCATCGTTGGCCTGTCCAGTTAGTCAGCACAGATGTAATTGCCACTCGCCATATTGGTCTCTCCACTGTAGCTGCGTTTGGCCAGCAGCTGCCTGAAGTCTTGGCTCCTTTCACTGTAGAGACTGACTCTATTGTAAATTTCCCTAGTGACTTAAATGTGGCCCTCTCTAGTCTCCTCAATTCAGCTGCACCTCTCACTACCAGAGCTAGGCGACTAAAGAGGCCTACACCCTGGTTTAATGACGAGATACGTGCTCTTAAGCGAGGCTGCAGGAGATGAACGTAAATGGCGAAAATCAAAATTGGAAGTTTTCTACCTATCTTGGCATGAGTGTGTATTGAAATACAAGCGTGATTTATCTGCTGCGAAAGCAGCGTCTCTCTCGCTCTTGGGCAGCACATTATCTTTTGAAGCACACAACAATGTTACTCGGTCTGCATACTTCCACCTACGCAAGATTAATTGTCTTCACCCATCGCTTACACCTAACAGCACCGCCATTCTCATTCACACTCTGGTTACATCCTGTATTGACTACTGCAATTCTCTTTGGTCTTCCTCTCAAGTGTCTTCATAAACTTCAGTTGGTCCAGAATTAGCTGCCCCTATCATTACCAGAACTCCTCCCATAGATCACATCACTCCTGTTCTTCAGCAACTCCACTGGCTCCCTGTTAAATACCGCATCGACTTCAAGATCCTGCTCCTCACCTTTAAGGCCCTTAATAACCTAGCTCCTTCATATCTTTCTTAACTCCTTCATATCCACACACCCTCCCGCACTCTCAGATCCCCTTCTGCTCCCCAACTCACTACACCATTGGTCCGCTTGACTACCATGGGGTCTAGAGCCTTCAGTCAAAAAATGTTCAGGGTTAATAACATTCTTCAGGTTTTGTGACAAAGGGAGAGATTAGAAAAAGGGGGGAGGTGTCAAGGATGTACGTAGGAGTGTGCATCTTTACTTGTACTACAGCTGTTCTGCGTGTCTGTGCTGAGTCCCAGGATGGGCGAAGATTAAGGAAGTAAGGGGAAGCTTGTAAAAGAGTACACATGCAGAATATTGGATCACCTTATGATCTGCACAGTTACATAATAAACAGGCTAAACTGAAATACAACGGCTCTCGTTATTTGACAGGGGCAGTCATAGAAAGACATTTGTCTTCTTCCTTCTTCAATTCATTTAATAACGTGTTTGTGGACATTATCACCATGGCATATTATTAGTGTGAGGTAACAGCGTTTGGACCAAAGGTCACATCTGGTCCAAATAAAATTGCCCCGTGTGTCTTTACCGTAGGTAGAGGCAAGATGGCTGCCCCAATGCATTAGCGATGTCTGGTTGGAGGGGCCCCATTTGGGTCCATATCCAAACACATCCATCCATCCATTATCCAGACCGCTTATCCTGCTCTCAGGGTCGCGGGGATGCTGGAGCCTATCCCAGCAGTCACTGGGTGACAGACGGGGAGACACCCTGGACAGGCCGCCAGGCCATCACAGGGCCACACACACACACACACACACACACACACACACACACACACACACACACACACACACACACACATTCACACCTAGGGACAATTTAGTACGGCCGATTCACCTGACCTACATGTCTTTGGACTGTGGGAGGAAACCAGAGCACCCGGAGGAAACCCACGCAGACACGGGGAGAACATGCAAACTCCAACCAGAGGATAACCCGGGACGACCTCCAAGGCTGGACTACCCTGGAGCTCAAACTTAGGACCTTCTTGCTGTCAGGCAACCACGCTAACCACTGTGTCACTGTGCCTCCTAGATAGTGCAGCGACCAGGACACAAACCCACATCCGGCTTCCCACCCGCAGACAGGGCCAATTGTGTCTGTAGGGACACCCGACCAAGCCTGAGGTAACACGGGGATTTGAACTGGTGATCCCTATGTTGGTAGAAAACGGAAGACCGCCACGCCACCCGGACGCTATCCAAACACAGACCTGTTGTGTCATTGTCTCATCTCATCTCATCTCATCTCATCTCATCATCAGCCGCTTCTCCGGGGTCGGGTTGCGGTGGCAGCAAGCTAAGTAGGGCACTCCAGACGTCCCTCTCCCCAGCAACGTCCTCCAGCTCCTCCTGGGGGACCCCAAGGCATTCCCAGGGAAGACTGGACATGTAGTCCTTCCAGCGAGGTCTGGGTCTACCCCGGGATCTCCTCCCAGTTGGACGTGCCCAGAAAACCTCCAAAGGAAGGTGCCCAGGAGGCATCCTGATCAGATGCCCGAACCACCTCAACTGGCCCCTTTCAAGGTGAAGTTGCAGGAAAAAGGTGAAAGATGGCTCATCAAACATCAGATCCTTGTACTTTTAGTGTATTGTTCCGAGTATCCGGGTTCATCTGCTCCTTACGCCAGACTGTGCTCCTTTGTGTGGTGACCATTGATACCAGCGCTTTCTGAGATGCAGCTCTGCCATAAATAGCTGCTTTGTGAGGCTCTTTAAGCGGTCTTACATTAGTGTTGACTCAGTTGTGTGGTAATCTGAGGCTGTTGTTTGTAGTATTTAGCAAACTGTCCTGCTGAATTACTCTGTCAGTGCCCGTCATTTACGATCAACCTGTGACCACTGCAGATGTGTTTGTCACAGTTCTGACTTTAGGAGACTGGTTCACATTAACACTATACCCCTATCATCGCTCCACTTTTTACAACTATATATTCTACACTCGTATATGCTAAATTTGGTCCCCATATGATATTTTTGTGTACGCATTCATCCCTTTTATGTTTTTGAGGTACCCAGAGGGGGTTCTTGTATAAATTAATGTTTTGTCATGTATAGCCTGAGTTTCTTTAGCACGGCAGAAAAAAATTCCTAACAACCGAAAAGCGGGATGTGCCACATAAGTATATTCATTCATCCTTTAATCGTGAATTAATTTTGGAGGGGGGTTTTGTGCTATTTTTTCCTCTCTGGAGCTGTGTTGCCTCATGTTGCTTTCAAAGCTCACGTACACAATGTGGTGATTGTCAGACCTCGTTCAAGGCCGACACAAACCGCTAATTGGCATTCAGCTTCATTGGACCCGCCTGTGAGGCTGCTGCCTTTGTAATTGTAATACAGTTACTTCAAAGTTAAAGCCCACTGCTGCCCTGCAACTCCTCTTTTCTTTCCCCACACCTTGAGACACACACATAAATATATATACTCACTGGCCACTTTATTAGGTACACCTTGCTAGTACCGGGTTGGACCCCCTTTTGCCTTCAGAACTGCCTTAATCCTTCGTGGTATAGATTCAACAAGGTACCGTAAACATTCCTCAGAGAGTTTGGTCCATATTGACATGATAGCATCACGCAGTTGCTGCAGATTTGTCGGCTGCACATCCATGATGCGAATCTCCCGGTCCACCACATCCCAAAGGTGCTCTATTGGATTGAGATCTGGTGACTGTGGAGGCCATTTGAGTACAGTGAACTCATTGTCATGTTCAAGAAACCAGTCTGAGATGATTCGAGCTTTATGACATGGCGCGTTATCCTGCTGGAAGTAGCCATCAGAAGATGGGAACACTGTGGTCATAAAGGGATGGACATGGTCAGCAACAATACTCAGGTAGGCTGTGGCGTTGACACGATGCTCAATTGGTACTAAGGGGCCCAAAGTGTGCCAAGAAAATATCCCCCACACCATTACACCACCACCACCAGCCTGAACCGTTGATACAAGGCAGGATGGATCCATGCTTTCATGTTGTTGACGCCAAATTCTGACCCTACTATCCGAATGTCGCAGCAGAAATCGAGACTCATCAGACCAGGCAACGTTTTTCCAATCTTCTATTGTCCAATTTTGGTGAGCCTGTACGAATTGTAGCCTCAGTTTCCTGTTCTTAGCTGACAGGAGTGGCACCCGGTGTGGTCTTCTGCTGCTGTGGCCCATCTGCCTCAAGGTTTGACGTGTTGTGCGGTCAGAGATGCTCTTCTGCATACCTCGGTTGTAATGAGTGGTTATTTGAGTCACTGTTGCCTTTCTATCAGCTCGAACCAGTCTGGCCATTCTCCTCTGACCTCTGGCATCAACAAGGCATTTTCACCCACAGAACTTCCGCTCACTGGATATTTTCTCTTTTTCGGGCCATTCTCTGTAAACCCTAGAGATGGTTGTGCGTGAAAATCCCAGTGGATCAGCAGTTTCTGAAATACTCAGACCAGCCCGTCTGGCACCAACAACCGCGCCGCGTTCAAAGTCACTTAAATCACCTTTCTTCCCCATTCTGATGCTCGGTTTGAACTGCAGCAGATCGTCTTGACCATGTCTACATGCCTAAATGCATTGAGTTGCTGCCATGTCATTGGCTGATTAGAAATTTGCATTAACGAGCAGTTGGACAGGTGTGCCTAATAAAGTGGCCGGTGAGTGTATATATATATATATATATATATATATATATATATATATATATATATATATATATAAAGCCTGTTTCATGCCATAAGCAATCACCAGATGATTGCTTATCGCATGAAACAGGCTTGTACTGTCTCGTAAAGAATTTACTTGACCCACTGGATTATATATATATATATATATATACACATATATATAAAACGTGATTCTGATTCTATTCTGGTACAATGATGGTCAGTGACGGTTTGTTTGCCTTACCTCCAGATGTAAGCTGTGGCCATGATGCTCTCTAAACGATCGCTGAACTCAAAGAATGTGTCCGCCTTAAGGGAGAGAAATGAAAACCCAGCTGAACTGACAGCCATAACTGATAATCATTTTTATTATTTTTTTAATCATGAATGTAGCTTTCTTTAAATTCATCACATACTTGGAAAACTTGGATTAATCCTCCATCAATACACTGTCATGCACGGATCACAGATCAGTATGCTGATTTACCTTCAGCAACCGGCTGGCCCTGAAACTTGATTTGAATCCAAACTGGAGGTAAAGCAAGTCACATGGTATGAGGGTCATCAGGTCTATCTGGTGAGGAAGAGAGACAGTCTTGTTAGAAAAGTTAAAACAGAAATAGAAAAAAAAAAATTTGTAGCGTTCTTTCGTAATGGATGGATGAACCCGGCCAGGGAGTCTCTGCGCCAGCCGCCCAATGACTGCTGGGATAGGCTCCAGCATCCCCGCGACCCTGATTGGGATAAGCGGTTTGGATAATGGATGGATATACACACACAAACACACGTGTGAGGAGCGGGGAAGGGCCTGAGTGAGCTGCTGTGGTTGTGGCTCGTGAGTGTCTTCCTGTGGCCAAAGGTTATCTATTTATACTCCATCTTCCTTATAGGCTCTCAGGAGAGACAAACTGCGGTAGCCCACACACAACAAACACACTCTGGAGACGGCAGACGTGAGAACACTTCTGAAAATGGCTCGGCCATGTTGCCGCACCACCACCGACAGCCCACCACACCACATCCACCCTGTCTGACTTCCACACAGACCAACACACTGGCCTCTGGATTCAGTCAAAACTGGTAGTGTTTACTGCACCGTCTTCATCGCTGTAGAGTTCTGTCCCTACATCACCACTGTGCAGCAGCAGTGAGACGACAGCTTTAGAGATGTGACCTGCATTTTCTTTATATTGAAAATGCCACGTTTGATTCCTTTTCCCACTGTCATTTTCACAGCAACAGCCAAGCACTTGGTGTATTTTTACCCCTTTTTTCTCCCTAATTGTACCCGTCCAATTACCCCACTCTTCCGAGCCGTCCCAGTCGCTGCTCCACCTCTCTGCCAATCCGGGGAGGGCTGCAGACTACCACCTGCCTCCTCCCATACATGTGGAGTCGCCAGCCGCTTCTTTTCACCTGACAGTGAGGAGTTTCACCAGGGGGATGTAGCACAGGGGAAGATCACGTTATTCCCCCCTGTCTCCCCCCCCAAACAGGCACCCCAACCAACCAGAGGAGGCGCTAGTACAACGACCAGGTCACATACCCACATCCGGCTTCCCACCCGCAGACACGGCCAATTGTGTCTGTAGGGACACTCGACCAAGCCGGAGGTAACATGGGGATTCGAACCGGCGATCCCTGTGTTGGTAGGCAACGGAATAGACTAAATGCTACTAAATGCTAATTTCCGACGTCTTTTAGGACTCTGGTGCTGGCCACACGCTAACAGAATTACACAATTGTGCAAAATAAGATACAAAGTATTAATTTATTAAGTGCAAATGTACCTTCTCCCATGATATGCTCACATTTACAAAGAAAATTAACAAAGGGCAGCCCCACCAGGTACACAACTAATTACAATTATTGGAAAAATCATTACTCCATATCTGCTCTGTGCCAGAAACCATGTTAAGATGTGCAGAGAAAAATGACAAGTGTGGATATGAAAGAGATCCTACGCTTGAGGGAGTTGTTCCTTATCTGATGCGAGGGTCTAAGGACAGGATGTTGTGTTGCTGTAAAGCCCCCTGAGGCAAAATTTGTGATATTGGGCTACACAACCAAAACTGACTTGACTTGACTTTATGACTGATGGGGGGGTCAGGGTTAGAGGGGTCTGTCCTTACTTTTTCTTCTTGGCCTGGACCAGTGTCTCCTGGGCCCGCGTTCTCTGTTCTGCCGTATGCCTCAGTCTTGGCCTCTTCTCTGCAGCCGTCTGCCTTTTGCTCTCCTGAGCTCTGCCAGATGGTCGGCAGACACACTTGCTCTAATGCCATGGCTTTTCTCACAGACTCTGCTGCCATTGGCGTTTGTCAGTTGTTCCTGCTGACTGCATGATCTTGCAGTGTGCTGGTCCACCTCCCTGTAAATGACATTCTCTCTTATACAATGTTAGCTTGCCTGTTAACAATTCTTGTTCCCTCCAATTCAATCTCTTACCTCAGGCTTTCCTATTGGCAGGTTTTTTTTTGGGGGGGGGGGGGGGGTTCGGTTGACACCTTCTCTGTAGTTTCATGGCTGGCACGCGCCGCTGTGGCAACTCTGTTTCGGCTTTTTCCACATGGCAGGTCACAGACGGATGGCCTGGACTCAACAGTACGACTGTACTGTGACAAGGGAATTGATTGGCTGCTGCCTTTTGTTGACGGTTGATCCACACGCATCCGAACGCCCATCCACAGCATCAGATGTTCACGCTCCGTTGTCTTTCTATGGAAGTAGCTTTGAGTTGGCAGTCTGTAGACCCCCCAATCACTTCTCAGAGGACCTGCACGAATCATGTGGGTGGACTATTTTGGATTCAAAATGGTGAATTTCACCGAAAGGTGATAAGTTTGCATGCCTGTATAATGTAAATTATTGGAAAAAAGTAACCCCACAAAATCTCTTTAACATCTTTCACCACCATTCATTTTTAGATGCAGACTCACAAACATTTTTGGGGGGACCACAACCCCCGAATCTAAACAGATGCTACAGCTAAACATGCAACTAAATATAGGTTTGTTAGGGGCGTTCGGGTAGCATGGCGGTCTACTCTGTTGCCTACCAACATGGGGATTGCCAGTTTGAATCTCCTGTGTTACCTGCGGCTTGGTCGGGTGTCTCAACAGACACAATTGGTCGTGTCTGCGGGTGGGAAGCCGGATGTGGGTTTGTGTCCTGGTCGCTGCATGAACGCCTCCTCTGGTCAGTCAGGGTGCCTGTTCAGGGGGGGAGGGGGAACTTGGGGGAATAGCGTGATCCTCCCACGTGCTACGTCCCCCTGGTGAAACTCCTCACTGTCAGGTGAAAAGAAGTGGCTGGCGACCCCACATGTATCAGAGGAGACGTGGTAGTCTGCAGCCCTCCCCGGATCGGCAGAGGGGGTGGAACAGAGACTGGGACGGCTCGGAAGAGTGGGGTAATTGGCCGGACACAACTGGGGAGGAAAAAGGGGGAAAAAATCCACACAAAAAAAAAAAACGTAGGCTTGTTGGTGAATAAGATCGAAGTAAATGCAGGTTTTGCAGGTTAGAAATCACATCTAAAAAACAAAACAAAACAGCGGGTTGTCTGCACTGATTAACAATGATTATGTGGCCAGCTGAAGTTGACAATATAACCCAAGCCCCCCACCCCCCAGTTATCAGCCCCCCCCCACCCCACCCCAAGAGAAAAAAAGATCCTGTCTGTCTCCTCTAGCCGTCAACAGAGCCTGATGGGCCTTTTAGACACTTAATATTTACCCAGCCTCCCCCATTGACTCAGCAATTACAGCCTAATTGATTTGAGATTGATCATCATCAGCACCACAGCGGCGGGGCCGGTCAGCGGCAAGTGCTGATAAAATAACATCTTAGAAAACCGTTCCTTTTTTTGGGGGGGGTAGATATTGTTGTCACGGGTCCGAGAGTGTGTGGCTGTTATTGCTGCTTCTCTGTTATGTCAGCAGCACCAGATAACAGTCTGTAATGACATGTTGGTAAATGCTGATAGGCCACGTTTGTCTTCAGTGTCATCAAGATACCACCCACAGTCAAACCTGCAGCACTTGAATAATCAGGCCTGGCTCATACCCGCTGACCAAACACAACGTCCTTCGAACATGTCGGAGCTGCTGAAAAGCTCTCACCCCCGGCCAACAGCCTTCAGGCTGGATGCCAGTGAGAGTCAAGGATGGACTGACGGCGGCATTCATTTTCCTGCTAATTAAAAGGTGTGCAGTTGTTTTCACTCCCTCCTGTTTCTGCAGGTGTCCACGCTGCATGTTTAGATGTCATGTTACTTCTCCGTCTGACTGACGCTGTACAGACGTCTCTGACGTCCACTTTAAAGGGAAAATTCACCGATTTTCAAACTTATCTCTGTCTGTGTGCAGCGACAGGAGTGGCACATGGAAAAAATCCTGCAATTGTTCCTGATGTTTCTGCATCTCCGGAGGCGGTGAAACTTTTTTTCCAGCCGCCAAATGACGTATCGTGACGTCAGTTGGTGGCCAGAAAAACTATACAGCCTAGCAGAGTTTCTGTTTTTACCTCCCCCGCCTTTTCTCCCCAATTGTATCTGGCCAATTACCCCACTCTTCCGAGTCGTTCCGGTCGCTGCTCCACCCCCTCTGCCGGTCCGGGGAGGGCTGCAGACTAACACATGCTTCCTCCCATACATGTGGCATCACCAGCCACTTCTTTTCACCTGACAGTGAGGAGTTTCACCTGGGGGACGTAGTGCATGAAAGGATCACGCTATTCCCCCCAGTCCCCCTTCCCCCCCGAACAGGCACCCTGACCAACCAACCAGAGGAGGCGCTAGTACAGCGACAAGGACAAATACCCAAATCCTGCTTCCCACCCACAGACACGGCAGATTGTGTCTGTGGGGACGCCCAACCAAGCTGGGGGTAACATGGGGATTCGAACCGGCGATCCCCGTTTTGGTAGGCAACAGAATAGACCACCGCGCCACCCAGATGCCCTTATTGCTTAGCAGAGTTTCTAATACTCTAGTCTGCTCTAAACACGCTATTAAAAAAAATACGATACGTTTCGGATGGTGTAAATGACATCCCGTAACACTAGCAATGCATTCTGGTACATGTAGGCACTGTGGCAAAGACTGAGCAAGAGAACACTGATTTCTCCATCAATATACTACACAGCTATGACTGTACTGCTTCAATCCATTGCCTTACTCGTCAGTACAGATTAGAAATACCCAAAACCACTGGTGGAATTTCCCTTTAGGATGACACATTTCACTTTCTATAAAGTTTTGTAATCTGTAAAGTCTGTAAAGTGAAGTTTTACAGTACTGATCCACGGTAACTACTTCTTCTATTATGAATTTTTTTCCAGCAACTTCAAAATCAGGTAAATATTTTTCAATGTGTTGGGGGGCATCCAGGTAGCATGGCGGTCTATTCCGTTGCCTATCAACACGGGGCTCGTCGGTTCAAATCCCCGTGTTACCTCCAGCTTGGTCGGGTGTCCTACAGACACAACTGGCCGTGTCTGCGGGTGGGAAGCCTGAGGTGGGTATGTGTCCTGGTCGCTGCACTAGCACCTCCTCTGGCCGGTTGGGGCGCCTGTTGGGGGGGAGGGGGAACTGGGGGGAATAGCGTGATCCTCCCACGTGCTACATCCCCCCTGGTGAAACTCCTCACTGTCAGGTAAAAAGAAGTGGCTGGTGACTCCACATGTATGGGAGGAGGCCTGTGGTAGTCTGCAGTCCTCCCCGGATCAGCCGAGGCAGTGGAGCAGCAACCGGGATGGCTCAGAAGAGTGGGGTGATTGGCCAGATACAATTGGGGAGAAAAAGGGGGGGAAATCCAAAAATGCATAGACATTGTTTTACATTTGACCTGTACTTGTACACTACTCCTAATGGTTGTATTCTTATGATTTGATCCTTAATAGAAAACTCACTGTTAAAATTGTAGACATCTTTCAGAAGACAACTGTACTGCCCTCGCAGCACATACTCTTTTACAAAAAAGACATCAGTTAACGTCCAAAAGTCCTCCAATAAACAAACAAGGCTCGACTTTTCTTGTATCTTACTTAAGTTTTGTTTCCGCTTTTGTTTTTTGCTTTTGTTTTTGCAAAACTGAAACATTACAGAAATATACAGACATCAACATAGTCATACTGACAGTAAGTATTATACACATAACTACATAAATGCACAATTCCTTCCAAAATATAAGGCAGCAATGTACTGTATAGAAACACAGCTCAACTACCACAACTACAAATCAAAAAATCATTAATGAACAGAGCTAACTACTGCTGTACCTGCTAACTAACTACTGCTCTACCTGCTAACTACTGCTGTACCTGCTAACTAACTACTGCTCTACCTGCTAACTAACTACTGCTGTACCTGCTAACTAACTACTGCTGTACCTGCTAACTAACTACTGCTCTACCTGCTAACTAACTACTGCTGTACCTGCTAACTAACTACTGCTCTACCTGCTAACTACTGCTGTACCTGCTAACTAACTACTGCTGTACCTGCTAACTACTGCTGTACCTGCTAACTAACTACTGCTCTACCTGCTAACTAACTACTGCTGTACCTGCTAACTACTGCTGTACCTGCTAACTAACTACTGCTGTACCTGCTAACTACTGCTGTACCTGCTAACTAACTACTGCTGTACCTGCTAACTACTGCTGTACCTGCTAACTACTGCTGTAACTGCTAACTACTGCTGTACCTGCTAACTAACTACTGCTGTACCTGCTAACTAACTACTGCTGTACCTGCTAACTACTGCTGTACCTGCTAACTAACTACTGCTCTACCTGCTAACTAACTACTGCTGTACCTGCTAACTAACTACTGCTGTACCTGCTAACTACTGCTCTACCTGCTAACTAACTACTGCTGTACCTGCTAACTAACTACTGCTGTACCTGCTAACTACTGCTCTACCTGCTAACTAACTACTGCTGTACCTGCTAACTAACTACTGCTGTACCTGCTAACTACTGCTGTACCTGCTAACTAACTACTGCTCTACCTGCTAACTACTGCTGTACCTGCTAACTACTGCTGTAACTGCTAACTACTGCTGTACCTGCTAACTAACTACTGCTGTAACTGCTAACTACTGCTATACCTGCTAACTAAATACTGCTCTACCTGCTAACTAACTACTGCTGTACCTGCTAACTAACTACTGCTGTAACTACTAACTACTGCTGTACCTGCTAACTAACTACTGCTGTAACTGCTAACTACTGCTATACCTGCTAACTAAATACTGCTGTAACTGCTAACTAACTACTGCTGTACCTGCTAACTACTGCTGTACCTGCTAACTAACTACTGCTGTACCTGCTAACTAACTACTGCTGTAACTGCTAACTACTGCTATACCTGCTAACTAAATACTGCTGTAACTGCTAACTAACTACTGCTGTACCTGCTAACTAGCGGAGCGCATGCTAACTAGCAGAGCGATCAAAGCGTTTCTAACTAGATATTCCTTAACAAAATGTGTTAGATAATTATTACAGACGTGACTTACAGACAGACGGTCTCCGGGGCAGAAGCGTACCGAAACACACTCAGCAGCGACGCCTACCATCACCTCCCGCCCGCCCTCCCTGAGGCTACCTGAGGCTAAGCTAGCGCAGGATAGATACGGAGAATAGCGCACTCCCACAAGCCCCTGCGCAACTTATTTGCCTAATTTATTCAAATTACTAACTTTTAACTTTAAAGGCAGCACGACAACTCCGAAAGTTTGCACAAGGTTGGAGGACAAGCTGAACATGGACGTCTTTAACCAACGTGATCGTCAGCACTCCGCCATAGCACCTGCGGGTCCGGGCCCACCGAACCGTCCACTGCTTGAGTTCCCCACTAGGGGCGCCATGACGAGTACGGAGCTGAGGGAGCCCACGGACATGCGGTCACCTATCAACCCCCCACCCAACCCCACACACTCAACCCCCCACACTCAACCCCCCACTCAACTCCCCACTCAACCCCCACACTCAACCCCCCCACTCAACCCCCCACTTAATCCCCCCACACTCAACCCCCCACTCAAACCCCCACTCAACCCCCCACTCAACCCCCCACTCAACCCCACACACTCAAACCCCCACTCAAACCCCACACTCAACCCCCCACACTCAACCCCCACACTCAACTCCCCACACTCAACTCCCCACACTCAATTCCCCCACTCAACCCCCACACTCAACCCCACGCACAAGTCCAGAGCCAAGTGGCACAAACAGGCTGACAACATGGACATCAATAAACGATGATCCTCACCAACTCTGTGTGTGTGTGTGTGTGTGTGTGTGTGTGGACCTGGGGCTTTGATGTCAGCGCTATAACTCAGTGATTTATGGTAAGAATCATGCAGGTGTTACGTCTGAATAAAGGCTGGCTAGCTGATACGTGGGCAAACACTGGGAAACAGAAGCTTCCTGAATCTTTCTGCAGACAACAATTCCCCCGTCGTCACGTGCTGTGTGGAGTCTGCTGCACGGTTTCACCTAAACGGTCCACTGAACTGCTGGGAAGGAGTCTGACTGACTGTCCGTGTGCCTTGTTTTTTTTTGGGGGGGGGTCCCTCTTTTTCTCCCCAATTGTACTTGGCCAATTACCCCACTCTTCCAAGCCGTCTTCAGGCTCCACCCCCTCTCCCGATCCGGGGAGGGCTGCAGACTACCACGTGCCTCCTCCCATACATGTGGAGTCACCAGCCGCTTCTTTTCACCTGACAGTGAGGAGTTTCACCAGGGGGACGTAGCACGTGGGAGGATCACGCTGTTCCCCCCCAGTTCCCCCTCCCACCTGAACAGGCGCCCTGACCGACCAGGGGAGGCGCGAGTGCAGCAACCAGGACACATACCCACATCCGGCTTCCCACCCCGCAGACACGGCCGCTTGTGTCTGTAGGGACACCCGACCAAGCTGGAGGTAACACAGGGGATTCGAACCTGCGATCCCCGTGTTGGTAGGCAACGGAACAGACCGCTACGCTACCCGGACTCCCTGGCTCGGTGCTTCCTTTCCTTTCACTGAGGGGCAGCTGGGAAAAACTCTAGCCCCCTACAACCCTGAACTGGATTAGATGGGTAGTGATTATGAAGGAATTGCCTCACAGCAAGAAGGTCCTGGGTTCGAGACCCGGGGTCGTCCAACTGTGGGGGTCGTCCCGGGTCGTCCTCTGTGTGGAGTTTGCATGTTCTCCCCGTGTCTGCGTGGCTTTCCTCCAGGTGCTCCGGTTTCCTCCCACAGTCCAAAGACACGTAGGTCAGTTGACTCAGCCGTACTGAATTATCCCTAGGTGTGTGTGTGTGTGTGTGTGTGTGTGTGTGTGTGTGTGTGTGTGTGTGTGTGTGTGTGTGTGTGTGTGTGTGTGTGTGTGTGTGAGTCAGTGAGTGAGTCAGTGAGTCAGTGAGTGTGTGTGTGTGTGTGTGTGTGTGTGTGTGTGTGTGTGTGTGTGTGTGTGTGTGTGGACCCTGTGATGGTCTGGCAGTCTGTCCAGGGTGTCCCCCCTCCTGCCACCCAATGCCTGCTGGGATAGGCTCCAGTATCCCCGCGCCCCTTAGCAGGATAAGCGGTTTGGATAGTGGATGAATGAATGAATGAATGAATGGATGGATGGATGGATGGATGGATGGATGGATGGATGGATGGATGGCTGAAGGAACGAGTGAACGAGTGAATGTTGTAAATGGCGCGTGGCGTTCTAAACCGCATGACTCGGGTGGACTCGGCGTGAAACAACGTTGTAAAACGACTGCGTCGCTGGAAAGGAGGCGAAACGTTTGAAAACAGCCACCTCTCCAGGCCTCCAGGCGTCTCCGCAGACGCCGCGGCTGGAAACGGAGGAGTTTGGCGTGCTCGTCTAACTGGACTTTGAACGAGCTGACAGTCAGATTGTCACCCTGGGACCCGGTGCAGACTTCTGCTGACGCCGTCCCACTGTGTCTTTTCTATTCGGTATTGATGCTTCAAACGATGCAGAACTGGTTCAGATGTCCCTTCCAGCCCTGTGTGCAGCAGGTCCCTCTCCGGGTTTCCCCTCAGGTGAACTTCGAAGGAGTCTTTGGCTCAGTCAGCTTTGCAGAGCAGGACGCCACTTTTCTGAAGCTTCCCACGCTATCTCCCCTCCTCGCCACGCTGTGTGCAGAAGAAACCCCTTCCTTCCCTTTTCTGACTTCCGCCTCTTTCCCCTCACAGTCACTCGTTCACAGCAGATTTACAAACTTATCCCAAAGTTACAATATCCTGCCGATAAAACCTGTTTTTTCTTTCCTTCTGACAGAACCTCTTCCACCTGCACAAAGAGGCAAAAACACAGACATAGTGTGGGTGCACAACGGATGAATATATCGGCTATCGGCGATTGGCTGGGTCCTCTCGGCGGTTATTTGGGAGGGGGGGTTGATTTGTGTCCCTTTAGTTTGTTAATTTAATAGTCTGCCTTCGCAAGAATTCAACCCGGTAAACAACTAAGTTGTGAAGCATAATTCAAAGAGTGTGTTGCCATGATGTCAAAGGGACTCATACACCTCCGAATACTGACCCGGGGCAGGAATTGCTTTCTGAATGTGTAGAAGTCGTGCAGAAACAGGGCGTCCGGGTAGCGTGGCGGTCTATTCCGTTGCCTACCAACACGGAGCTCACCGGATCGAATCCCCGTGTTACCTCCGGCTTGGTCGGGCCTCCCTACAGACACAATTGGTCATGTCTGCGGGTGGGAAGCCGGATGTGGGTATGTGTTCTGGTCGCTGCACTAGCGCCTCCTCTGGTCAGTCGGGGCAGCTGTTCAGGGGGGAGGGGGAACCGGGGGGAATAGCGTGATCCTCCCATGCGCTACGTCTCCCTGGTGAAACTCCTCACTGTCAGGTGAAAAGAAGCGGCTGGTGACTCCACATGTATGGGAGGAGGCCTGTGGTAGTCTGCAGCCCTCCCCGGATCGGCAGGGGGGGGGGGGTGCAGCAGGGACCGGGATGGCTTGGAAGGGTGGGGTGATTGGCCGGGTACAGCTGGAGAGAAAAAGGGGATAAATCCAAAAAAGAAGAAACGGAACGTTCTCATTAATGCAGAGCAAATTGGTAGAATCTTTTTCTGGTGTTGTGACGATACATGCGCCCCTGCGAAAAATGCTACTACAGTGCGAATCGATCGCAGTTTGACCCCAACCCTAACCCTCACCCTCACCACCATGCACAGCACCACTACAGGCAGCACATATCCACAGAACACCGGCACTACTCGTTCGCAAAGATGGCAAATTACTTCAATTCCGTCCTTCGGGGTGACGGTTGTGTCGTGTAAAACCAAAATAATCCCAAGTAGAGGATTTGGTATTTTCTCTTCCACGGCTGCAGGCCCTATGCATGGCCGGTGGGTGATATGCATGGCCGGTGGGTGATATGCATGGCCGGCGGGTGATATGCACGGCCGGCGGGTGATATGCATGGGCGGCGGGTGATATGCACGGCCGGTGGGTGATATGCACGGCCGGTGGGTGATATGCATGGCCGGTGGGTGATATGCACGGCCGGCGGGTGATATGCATGGGCGGCGGGTGATATGCACAGCCGGTGGGTGATATGCACGGCCGGTGGGTGATATGCATGGCCGGTGGGTGATATGCATGGCCGGTGGGTGATATGCATGGCCGGCGGGTGATATGCACAGCCGGCGGGTGATATGCATGGGCGGCGGGTGATATGCATGGCCGGTGGGTGATATGCATGGCCGGTGGGTGATATGCATGGCCGGTGGGTGATATGCATGGCCGGTGGGTGATATGCATGGCCGGTGGGTGATATGCATGGCCGGTAGGTGATATGCATGGCCGGTGGGTGATATGCATGGGCGGTGGGTGATATGCATGGCCGGTGGGTGATATGCATGGCCGGTGGGTGATATGCATGGGCGGCGGGTGATATGCATGGCCGGCGGGTGATATGCATGGCCGGCGGGTGATATGCATGGCCGGCGGGTGATATGCATGGCTGGTGGGTGATATGCATGGCTGGTGGGTGATATGCATGGCCGGCGGGTGATATGCATGGCCGGTGGGTGATATGCATGGCCGGCGGGTGATATGCATGGCCGGCGGGTGATATGCATGACGGTGGCCGGTTGGAAAATCTCCCAACCCAAGTGCACACGACACATGCCTGCATATGAGCAGGAAGCCTTATTGGAAAATGTACAACTTTGTAAAGGTGCCAACATCCTTTGTATTTGTGTTTTTTTGTCCCTTCCGAGTTGGGCGCTTTGTTTCTGGTTTTTTCTTTCTTTTCTCTTTTGCAGAAGAGTAGCCTCCCCTGTATTTCTGTCAGCATGCAGGAGGCTATTCTTTTCATCCTCTTCTTCATTGGCCTCGCCTACACACCTGACCTACATCTGGGTAAGCCGTTTTAACAAGAGAACAAGCAACAAACAAACAAAACAAACCAGCCTTTTGGGTTTGTCTGTTTGCGTGATATGATGAGCAAACACAGACAGACAGAAACACAAAGAGCAGGAAGTTATAAACAATCACACGCACACGCACACGCACACACAGCAGGCTGCCTTTCAGTTCGGCGGCGTTTGCACAGATTAAGTCTTCTTCCTCTTCTTCTTCTTCTCTTTATTTACCCACGGAAAGCGGAGTGAGAGGTTAAGAGAGGGAAGCCACAGCTCCCCACAGCGCCGCTCTGAGCATGACGGCGAAGACGCGCGGCTGGGCGGAGCAGCGCAGCTCAGCAGCCCGCTGAGACACCTTCCGCTTCATGGGCTTCTCAACTGATTACTGCCTCGTGATTGGCTAATTAGAGGCTGCGGTTAACCTTTCCCCAACACTGTTTGTTGTACGGCGGCACAGTGGCGCAGTGGTTTGCGCGGTCGCCTCACAGCAAGGAGGTCCTGGGTTCGAGCCCCCGGGGTAGTCCAGCCTTGGGGGTCGTCCCGGGTCGTCCTCTGTGTGGAGTTTGCATGTTCTCCCCGTGTCTGCGTGGGTTTCCTCCGGGGGCTCCGGTTTCCTCCCACAGTCCAAAGACATGTAGGTCAGGTGGATCGGCCGTACTGAATTGTCCCTAGGGGTGTGTGTGTGTGTGTGTGTGTGTGTGTGTGTGTGTGTGTGTGTGTGTGTGTGTGTGTGTGTGTGTGTGTGTGTGTGTGTGTCCCCTGTCTGGTGGCCTGTCGCCCCATCTGCCACCCAATGACTGCTGGGATAGGCTCCAGCATCCCCCGCGACCCTGAGAGCAGGATAAGCGGTTCGGATAATGGATGGATCATCATCATCATCATCATCATCATCAGTTCCGTAACCCATGGAGGTCGTAGGAGCACAGCTGATGCCTCCACAGGTTGAGTCCTCATTGTGTTCCAGAAGGGGGAGTACCTGTTGGTCCCTATCTCCTCTCCAGGTATGGACGGCTGTTGGGTCACAGAGGAGCTCCTCCGCCCTTTGACAAGTTTTGTTTTTAGTGCTGCTGGGTGTCCACACACACCCTCCTCACAACAAGCCAAGGGTTGTTGTGGGAGGGGGCCGGTTTAGTCGCCAGACCCAGCGGTTGCAGTTTAGCGCCGTACCCAGGACGAAATGGATGGAAGGATGTTTGTAACGCGTTAAAGCCCGCTGATTGACTAGGCAGGCCTTAATGGGTAACGTGTCTGAGAAGGCGATACGTGTTTTTGACAGGCAGATTATCACGGGCGACGTGTGAGTCTCCACGCTGCACATCCATATTTATAAGGCTTGATCAGAGACTCATATTTAAAATGTTTATGTGTTTTTCATGTAGGAATTCTTCCCGTCAAAGCAAACACTTCAGCGGATCGCTTGAATTTGACAGGCACAAAACGGGCCGGGATTTTCAATCTTGTTTTTTTTTTTTTTTTACATTCAATTTCGTCCTCAGTCTCGTACTTTTTGTGTGAACTTTTGCTGCTTGACCCGTGTGCTTCCACTGACTTGATTTTGTCCATTTTGCGTTCCTCCTCATCGTCCGTCGCTCCCCTCCGTCCCATCATCCACTTATCCGTTCTTTAAAAGTCACTTCGGCTTGGCTGGAATGTCACATCGCTCGACCGTGCCCTCTGGGGCAGCTGCTGTTATTTCAAGGGGTCGTGTACATTCATCCAAGCGACGAAAAACAGGCGCCCGGGCTCGAGTAAGCCTCTGAGGAACTGTAGGGGAAAGAACAGAAACAGTATTTACCTTCCAGAACGAACCTGAAAGAGCAGCCCCTTGGAAGGTCAAAGGTCAAACTATGTGACCCGGTACTTTAAGCTGCCTGTGGCCCGGCTCACTGAGCTTGGGTTGGTTTTTCCGAGACCAAAAGTGGGCTGACATCGGGTCCCGTCACCAGTGGCGGCTGGTGCTAACAGTTTTGGGAGGATGCAATTGACCTTGGCGCAGGGCACCTGACAGCTGCTTTAATGTCCACGCCGTCACTACGTCGCTCAGTTATCGAGATGGACATAGGCTGCATTTTCCCTCTTCATAACTCTGTGACTTCGTGGACATTAAAGCAGCTGTCAGGTGTGCTGCGCCAAGGTGAAATGCACCCTCCCAAAATTGTTAGCACCGGCCGCCACTGCCCGTCACCCTGATCCAGAAAAAACTGGAAGGCGCCGTTGAAACACGGGGTCAGAAGTGTTCCGTTAACACCAGTGTTTTCAAAACGTGTTTGAAAAGCTCACAGTCCGAACTGAAATGCTGAAATGGTAGAAAAAAGCTTCGGTCTCGACCACTGGGCGTGCTCAAGCCACTTTAAGCTGTAAAGTCGTTAAAAGGCCTTTGTCCCAGACCTCACCGACTGGGACAAAGACTCGGCATCCCACATTTACACATCAAGCACCCAGACAGTCAGCACTGCGACACTACAGTCACCAGCGTCATCTGAGACGGCGGTAAGTCTGCACACGGATGGGAGGTTGAACAGCTGGCCCTGTGTTGCCGTCACAACAACCCGGAGCTGAACATGGATGAACATTCAGGAGGAGCCCCCCATCACTGCCCCCCTCACCATGCTCAACAGCACTGCGTCGGCTGTGGGTTCCTTTTTTTATATTTATTTACTTCTGATTTTTCCCTTTTTCTTCCAATTTAGTGGCCAGTCACTCCCTATTCTAGTTCAAACACCCACCCTGGTACTGCATGCGATCGCCAACTGCATCTCACCGGCCGGCAGTCTCGAAGGAGACGCCTCCCCACTTTCGTGACAAGGCGAATCCAGGCCGAACCACTGCTTTTCCCCCCCACACACAGAGACGCGTTCATGTGACGAACACAAGCCGACTCCGCCCCCCTCCCGAAGACGGCGTTGCCAATTATCGCTGCTACACCGAGTCTGGCCATAGTCGGATCTGACGAGACCGGGGCACGAACCCCGGTCCCCAGTGGGCAACTGCATCCACACAAAGCCGATGCTTAGACCGCTACACCACCGGGGACCCTTGGCTGTGGATTCCTTCCGGTTTCTGGGATCCACACTCTCCCAGGACCTGAAGTGGGAGTCCAACATCAACACAGTCATCAAAAAGGCCCAGCAGAGGTTGTATTTCCAAATACAACCTGCCTCAGTAGCTGCTGATCCAGTTTTACACTGCAGTTATCGAGTCTGTCCTCCGCACTTCCATCACTGTCGGGTTTGGATCGGCCACCAAACAGGACAGGAACAGACTACAATGGACAGTCAGGACTACAGAAAAAATGATCAGTGCCAACCTGCCCTCCATTCGGGACTTATACGTCTCCAGAGTCAGGCAACGGACAGGCAACATCACTGCAGACCCATCACACCCTGGTCACAACCTGTTCCAACTTCTCCCCTCTGGTAGGCGCTACAGAGCACTGTACCCCAAAAACAACCAGACACAGGAACAGTTCGAGATGAGCGTTTTCACAAAGATATGTCTTTGGTGGTCGACAATGCCGGCCTAGTGTGGACAAAAGGCCAAAATGGAGGGGGAAAAGATGAGTTTTTAAATTTCTCTCTGTTAGTGTGGACATGGCCAGGGTGACAGTCTGCTGGAGGACATAGAGAACAATATCCTCAAGGCACTTTGGATTTTACTTTAAATGAAATGTGCTTAAAAATGAAATGCCTGTTATTAATAAAACCATTGCTTCTGTCTGTGTTCACACTGGGAAAAAAAGTTCCGACCCATTACTTTTCTTTCTTTCTTTCTTTCTTTTCTTTTTTTGTTTGACAAAATTTGAAACCAACGTCGAGTTTGAAGCTGCCTTTGTTGGCAACCAATGACACCAAGTTGCATCACTTCACTATTTGTTTGGCTGAATTAGCTGCACACATGGAAAACGGGCATTTGGTTTCATCTGGTGGTATCTCTTTCCTTTACCATCAGCTCCAGGCAGGGATGCCTGTCCTCCGGGTGCAGTTCTCATTAAGCTGTGATGTAAAGCACAACTGCATAATGACTAAAGATCTGCTGTGTCTGGTAAGCACTAACAAAACGATTGAGTTGTAAGGAGGGAGAGAGAGGGGGGGGGGGAGAAAATGATAATGAGCAAGACGGAGCACGGGGAAGAAATGGATGGAGCAAGAGAGAGCGAGAGAGAAGGAGAAGAGAGAGAGCAAGAGCAGCATTTAGCTGGCAGATAGTTTCCTGATTCAGCCCGGCCGGAGAGCAGGGGTAGCTGTCTTGCCCCATGTACCTCATCCATCACTGCCTATTTCTGGAAGACTCACCATTTTACCCCCACCACACACACACACACACACGCAGAGCGAGAAAAGGGAGAGAATTCAATCTCTCCTCACCTCAGAGTCATCTGCAGAAATGCATTGGTTCACCGTTGATGGCACGGCCGCCAAAACCTGCCAATAACGGAGCGCCGGAGAGGGGAGAGGAGATCAGAGCAGACCGGGCCGGGCCGGCTTACCACATGTGTTCCGATCCCTATCTGGAGACTTCCACAGGTAGATTCGAGACCGCAGGGACAGCCGGTCTGAATGAAGGTGGGGAATCTGTGCAGCTCGTGCGCCACAGCATAGGCATTAGCTGCTTTCTGTGCTCCACCAGCACCGGCCACACACTCCCAACTACACACTCACATAGCAATGCATACATGTATTTATATATACATACCTCACGCACGCAGTCCCTGTGGATGAGGTCAAGTGATGCTTTATAATGTGCAGCTATTAATAAATGAGGAACAGGCTGCTTATACGTTCCTACAACACACTTGTTAATATTAGCAGATGGCTTAATTATTAATAACGGTATTATTAATACATCTTGCAATGTTGAATCTTCCTTTTTTTTCATCTAAATTTAACCTCTTCCCTATTATTACCAACCAGACCAGACCAGAAGAGCTTTCAGTCCAAACTCCTGTTGTTTTTACATGTCATTATTATTATTGTTGTTGTTGTTGTTGTTGTTGTTGTGTATCAGTGATTATGTTGACAGTTAATGTGAAACTTGTAATAGGGATATAAATATCCTAACCTGTCTGCTAATGTGATATAAGAGCCCTGTTACTCGTTTATTAATCACTCGTTACAAAACCTGACCTAAAATTATGACAACAAACCGGAATGAGTCACGTGTCCAGAGTACTGAGACGGCCCACAACATGACGTCATGTCTCAGGTCTGCTGCACCCAGTCGTTATTTTCATGATCGATTATCTTTTCGATTAATCGATCAGTCAGTCTGTAAAAGGTCAGAGAGAACGACAAACGTGAAGTCTGACCTGGCGTACCCAGTCCGACATGGTGTACCCGGTCTGAACTGGTTTACCCAGCCTTACCTGGTGTACCCGGTCTGAACTGGTGTACCTGGGTGTACCCGGTCTGACCTGGTGTACCCGGTCTGACCTGGTGTACCTGGTCTGAACTGGTGTACCCGGTCTGAACTGGTGTACCCAGCCTTACCTGGTGTACCCGGTCTGACCTGGTGTACCTGGCCTGACCTGGTGTACCCGGTCTGACCTGCCAGCAAAAACCAACCCCACGTGTTCATTTCGTCATAAATCCCAGACAGGCCAGTGACTCTTAGCAGCTGTGAAGCTGCACCCAGCACATTTGTGGTATTCTAACTTGATAAACGACTCAGTTAAACACAATTAATCACATAACAACATTATAAATGTACATTTTGTGGATCGACAAAGCGATGACTGGATGAATAGTTTCAGTACCACCGAGGTCAGCGGGGGGAAACCAGATGCCACAATACCATGTTTAACTGGTCTGCAGGAGGAACCCATGAATCTCTCCCCCCTGCCCCTCTCTTTCACTCCCCCTTTCTCTCTCCCTCCCCCTCTCCCCATCTCTCTCCCCCCTCTCTTTCTCTCTCCACCCCCCCCCTCTCAATCCCTCTATCTTCCACACCGGTGAATGCTACCATAACTTTGCTGATGTGGAGACTGTTCTCTTTCCTCCCTCTCTCCGTTTTTCCGTTTTTTCCTCGGTCATTTGCATAATCCCCGTGACACTTCGATTAATAACTTTGGAAATGATTTGCATAACTATGCCTGAAATTGAGGACAAGACATTCACATGGTGTATATACAGTCCAGCCAGAAACAAACGGCCCCCATAGCTCTCAGAAGGCCCCGAAAGTATTCCATATTCCCCATTAGGCATTCTTAGACCCCCCCCACACACACACACACACACACGCACACGAACACACACACACACACACACACACACACACACGCACACACACACACGCGCGCGCAGAGTACCTTGGTCACTCCTCTCGAGCCTTTGGCCCCAGC
>NC_079229.1:34760486-34850486 GCF_029633865.1 Lampris incognitus
TAAGGCCCCGTGGGGTTCTTCTGAAGGCCGGGGGCCTCACAGGCAACACCGACTACAGCCGGTCTGAATGAGACACCAGGTAACTGGCCGTCAAGATGAAACTGACTCTGACAACTGTACATGAAAATATGTAAATGTGCTCATCTTCATCTTCATCCTGTATGTCTACCACATGTTATCCCTCTCCCAGCATTCCTTCCCCAACTCTTTTTCATATAACCCTAGGTCTCTCTCTCCCTCTCTCTCTGTGGCACCCCCCAAAAAAAACGTACATTCACCTTAAAATATTATGTCAAGTTGTTCAACTGTGTTGACCCACTTCATTTGTCAATATTGATATGTACCATACCAATATGTACCGTATCAATATGTACCGTGTCAATATGTACCGTATCAATATGCACCGTATCAATATGTACCGTACCAATATGTACCGTATCAATATGTACCATATCAATATGTACCGTACCAATATGTACCGTATCAATATGTACCGTATCAATATGTACCGTACCAATATGTACCGTATCAATATGTACCGTATCAATATGTACCTTATCAATATGTACCGTGTCAATATGTACCGTATCAATATGCACCGTATCAATATGTACCGTATCAATATGTACCGTACCAATATGTACCGTATCAATATGTACCGTATCAATATGTACCTTATCAATATGTACCGTGTCAATTTGTACCGTATCAATATGCACCGTATCAATATGTACCGTATCAATATGCACCGTATCAATATGTACCGTACCAATATGTAGTGTATCAATATGCACCGTATCAATATGTACCGTACCAATATGTACTGTATCAATATGCACCGTATCAATATGTACCGTACCAATATGTACTGTATCAATATGCACCGTATCAATATGTACCGTATCAATATGCACCGTACCAATATGTACCGTATCAATATGTACCGTATCAATATGTACCGTATCAATATGCACCGTATCAATATGTACTGTATCAATATGCACCGTATCAATATGTACTGTATCAATATGTACCGTACACATATGTACCGTACCAATATGTACCGTATCAATATGCACCGTATCAATATGTACCGTACCAATATGTACCGTATCAATATGCACCGTATCAATATGTACCGTATCAATATGCACCGTACCAATATGCACCGCATCAATATGTACCGTATCAATATGTGCCGTACCAATATGTACCGTATCAATATGCACCGTATCAATATGTACCGTATCAATATGTACCGTATCAATATGTACCGTATCAATATGTACCGTATCAATATGTACCGTATCAATATGCACCGTACCAATATGCACCGTATCAATATGTACCGTACCAATATGTACCGTATCAATATGCACCGTATCAATATGTACCGTATCAATATGCACCGTACCAATATGCACCGCATCAATATGTACCGTACACATATGTACCGTACCAATATGTACCGTATCAATATGTACCGTATCAATATGTACCGTATCAATATGTACCGTATCAATATGCACCGTATCAATATGTACCGTATCAATATGTACTGTATCAATATGTACCGTATCAATATGTACCGTACCAATATGTACCGTAACAATATGCACCGTATCAATATGTAATGTATCAATATGTACCGTATCAATATGTACCGTATCAATATGCACCGTATCAATATGTACCGTATCAATATGCACTGTATCAATATGCACCGTATCAATATGTAATGTATCAATATGTACCGTATCAATATGTACCGTATCAATATGCACCGTATCAATATGTACTGTATCAATATGCACCGTATCAATATGTACCGTACCAATATGTACTGTATCAATATGTACCGTATCAATATGTACTGTATCAATATGCACCGTATCAATATGTACCGTATCAATATGTACCGTATCAATATGTACCGTATCAATATGCACCGTATCAATATGTACCGTATCAATATGTACCGTATCAATATGTACCGTATCAATATGCACCGTATCAATATGTACCGTATCAATATGTACCGTATCAATATGCACCGTATCAATATGTACCGTATCAATATGCACCGTATCAATATGTACCGTATCAATATGTACCGTATCAATATGCACCGTATCAATATGCACCGTATCAATATGCACCGTACCAATATGCACCGTATCAATATGTACCGTATCAATATGCACCGTATCAATATGTACCGTACCAATATGTACTGTATCAATATGTACCGTATCAATATGTACCGTACCAATATGTACCGTAACAATATGCACCGTATCAATATGTAATGTATCAATATGTACCGTATCAATATGTACCGTATCAATATGCACCGTATCAATATGTACCGTATCAATATGCACTGTATCAATATGCACCGTATCAATATGTAATGTATCAATATGTACCGTATCAATATGTACCGTATCAATATGCACCGTATCAATATGTACTGTATCAATATGCACCGTATCAATATGTACCGTACCAATATGTACTGTATCAATATGTACCGTATCAATATGTACTGTATCAATATGCACCGTATCAATATGTACCGTATCAATATGTACCGTATCAATATGTACCGTATCAATATGCACCGTATCAATATGTACCGTATCAATATGTACCGTATCAATATGTACCGTATCAATATGCACCGTATCAATATGTACTGTATCAATATGCACCGTATCAATATGTACCGTATCAATATGCACCGTACCAATATGTACCGTATCAATATGTACCGTATCAATATGTACCGTATCAATATGCACCGTATCAATATGTACTGTATCAATATGCACCGTATCAATATGTACTGTATCAATATGTACCGTACACATATGTACCGTACCAATATGTACCGTATCAATATGCACCGTATCAATATGTACCGTACCAATATGTACCGTATCAATATGCACCGTATCAATATGTACCGTATCAATATGCACCGTACCAATATGCACCGCATCAATATGTACCGTATCAATATGTGCCGTACCAATATGTACCGTATCAATATGCACCGTATCAATATGTACCGTATCAATATGTACCGTATCAATATGTACCGTATCAATATGTACCGTATCAATATGCACCGTACCAATATGCACCGTATCAATATGTACCGTACCAATATGTACCGTATCAATATGCACCGTATCAATATGTACCGTATCAATATGCACCGTACCAATATGCACCGCATCAATATGTACCGTACACATATGTACCGTACCAATATGTACCGTATCAATATGTACCGTATCAATATGTACCGTATCAATATGTACCGTATCAATATGCACCGTATCAATATGTACCGTATCAATATGTACTGTATCAATATGCACCGTATCAATATGTACCGTATCAATATGCACCGTACCAATATGTACCGTATCAATATGTACCGTATCAATATGTACCGTATCAATATGCACCGTATCAATATGTACTGTATCAATATGCACCGTATCAATATGTACTGTATCAATATGTACCGTACACATATGTACCGTACCAATATGTACCGTATCAATATGCACCGTATCAATATGTACCGTACCAATATGTACCGTATCAATATGCACCGTATCAATATGTACCGTATCAATATGCACCGTACCAATATGCACCGCATCAATATGTACCGTATCAATATGTGCCGTACCAATATGTACCGTATCAATATGCACCGTATCAATATGTACCGTATCAATATGTACCGTATCAATATGTACCGTATCAATATGTACCGTATCAATATGCACCGTACCAATATGCACCGTATCAATATGTACCGTACCAATATGTACCGTATCAATATGCACCGTATCAATATGTACCGTATCAATATGCACCGTACCAATATGCACCGCATCAATATGTACCGTACACATATGTACCGTACCAATATGTACCGTATCAATATGTACCGTATCAATATGTACCGTATCAATATGTACCGTATCAATATGCACCGTATCAATATGTACCGTATCAATATGTACTGTATCAATATGTACCGTATCAATATGTACCGTACCAATATGTACCGTAACAATATGCACCGTATCAATATGTAATGTATCAATATGTACCGTATCAATATGTACCGTATCAATATGCACCGTATCAATATGTACCGTATCAATATGCACTGTATCAATATGCACCGTATCAATATGTAATGTATCAATATGTACCGTATCAATATGTACCGTATCAATATGCACCGTATCAATATGTACTGTATCAATATGCACCGTATCAATATGTACCGTACCATATGTACTGTATCAATATGTACCGTATCATATGTACTGTATCAATATGCACCGTATCAATATGTACCGTATCAATATGTACCGTATCAATATGCACCGTATCAATATGTACCGTATCAATATGTACCGTACCAATATGTACCGTATCAATATGTTACCGTATCAATATGTACCTTATCAATATGTACCGTGTCAATATGTACCGTATCAATATGCACCGTATCAATATGTACGTATCAATATGTACCGTACCAATATGTACCGTATCAATATGTACCGTATCAATATGTACCTTATCAATATGTACCGTGTCAATTTGTACCGTATCAATATGCACCGTATCAATATGTACCGTATCAATATGCACCGTATCAATATGTACCGTACCAATATGTAGTGTATCAATATGCACCGTATCAATATGTACCGTACCAATATGTACTGTATCAATATGCACCGTATCAATATGTACCGTACCAATATGTACTGTATCAATATGCACCGTATCAATATGTACCGTATCAATATGCACCGTACCAATATGTACCGTATCAATATGTACCGTATCAATATGTACCGTATCAATATGCACCGTATCAATATGTACTGTATCAATATGCACCGTATCAATATGTACTGTATCAATATGTACCGTACACATATGTACCGTACCAATATGTACCGTATCAATATGCACCGTATCAATATGTACCGTACCAATATGTACCGTATCAATATGCACCGTATCAATATGTACCGTATCAATATGCACCGTACCAATATGCACCGCATCAATATGTACCGTATCAATATGTGCCGTACCAATATGTACCGTATCAATATGCACCGTATCAATATGTACCGTATCAATATGTACCGTATCAATATGTACCGTATCAATATGTACCGTATCAATATGTACCGTATCAATATGCACCGTACCAATATGCACCGTATCAATATGTACCGTACCAATATGTACCGTATCAATATGCACCGTATCAATATGTACCGTATCAATATGCACCGTACCAATATGCACCGCATCAATATGTACCGTACACATATGTACCGTACCAATATGTACCGTATCAATATGTACCGTATCAATATGTACCGTATCAATATGTACCGTATCAATATGCACCGTATCAATATGTACCGTATCAATATGTACTGTATCAATATGTACCGTATCAATATGTACCGTACCAATATGTACCGTAACAATATGCACCGTATCAATATGTAATGTATCAATATGTACCGTATCAATATGTACCGTATCAATATGCACCGTATCAATATGTACCGTATCAATATGCACTGTATCAATATGCACCGTATCAATATGTAATGTATCAATATGTACCGTATCAATATGTACCGTATCAATATGCACCGTATCAATATGTACTGTATCAATATGCACCGTATCAATATGTACCGTACCAATATGTACTGTATCAATATGTACCGTATCAATATGTACTGTATCAATATGCACCGTATCAATATGTACCGTATCAATATGTACCGTATCAATATGTACCGTATCAATATGCACCGTATCAATATGTACCGTATCAATATGTACCGTATCAATATGTACCGTATCAATATGCACCGTATCAATATGTACCGTATCAATATGTACCGTATCAATATGCACCGTATCAATATGTACCGTATCAATATGCACCGTATCAATATGTACCGTATCAATATGTACCGTATCAATATGCACCGTATCAATATGCACCGTATCAATATGCACCGTACCAATATGCACCGTATCAATATGTACCGTATCAATATGCACCGTATCAATATGTACCGTACCAATATGTACTGTATCAATATGTACCGTATCAATATGTACCGTACCAATATGTACCGTAACAATATGCACCGTATCAATATGTAATGTATCAATATGTACCGTATCAATATGTACCGTATCAATATGCACCGTATCAATATGTACCGTATCAATATGCACTGTATCAATATGCACCGTATCAATATGTAATGTATCAATATGTACCGTATCAATATGTACCGTATCAATATGCACCGTATCAATATGTACTGTATCAATATGCACCGTATCAATATGTACCGTACCAATATGTACTGTATCAATATGTACCGTATCAATATGTACTGTATCAATATGCACCGTATCAATATGTACCGTATCAATATGTACCGTATCAATATGTACCGTATCAATATGCACCGTATCAATATGTACCGTATCAATATGTACCGTATCAATATGTACCGTATCAATATGCACCGTATCAATATGTACTGTATCAATATGCACCGTATCAATATGTACCGTATCAATATGCACCGTACCAATATGTACCGTATCAATATGTACCGTATCAATATGTACCGTATCAATATGCACCGTATCAATATGTACTGTATCAATATGCACCGTATCAATATGTACTGTATCAATATGTACCGTACACATATGTACCGTACCAATATGTACCGTATCAATATGCACCGTATCAATATGTACCGTACCAATATGTACCGTATCAATATGCACCGTATCAATATGTACCGTATCAATATGCACCGTACCAATATGCACCGCATCAATATGTACCGTATCAATATGTGCCGTACCAATATGTACCGTATCAATATGCACCGTATCAATATGTACCGTATCAATATGTACCGTATCAATATGTACCGTATCAATATGTACCGTATCAATATGCACCGTACCAATATGCACCGTATCAATATGTACCGTACCAATATGTACCGTATCAATATGCACCGTATCAATATGTACCGTATCAATATGCACCGTACCAATATGCACCGCATCAATATGTACCGTACACATATGTACCGTACCAATATGTACCGTATCAATATGTACCGTATCAATATGTACCGTATCAATATGTACCGTATCAATATGCACCGTATCAATATGTACCGTATCAATATGTACTGTATCAATATGCACCGTATCAATATGTACCGTATCAATATGCACCGTACCAATATGTACCGTATCAATATGTACCGTATCAATATGTACCGTATCAATATGCACCGTATCAATATGTACTGTATCAATATGCACCGTATCAATATGTACTGTATCAATATGTACCGTACACATATGTACCGTACCAATATGTACCGTATCAATATGCACCGTATCAATATGTACCGTACCAATATGTACCGTATCAATATGCACCGTATCAATATGTACCGTATCAATATGCACCGTACCAATATGCACCGCATCAATATGTACCGTATCAATATGTGCCGTACCAATATGTACCGTATCAATATGCACCGTATCAATATGTACCGTATCAATATGTACCGTATCAATATGTACCGTATCAATATGTACCGTATCAATATGCACCGTACCAATATGCACCGTATCAATATGTACCGTACCAATATGTACCGTATCAATATGCACCGTATCAATATGTACCGTATCAATATGCACCGTACCAATATGCACCGCATCAATATGTACCGTACACATATGTACCGTACCAATATGTACCGTATCAATATGTACCGTATCAATATGTACCGTATCAATATGTACCGTATCAATATGCACCGTATCAATATGTACCGTATCAATATGTACTGTATCAATATGTACCGTATCAATATGTACCGTACCAATATGTACCGTAACAATATGCACCGTATCAATATGTAATGTATCAATATGTACCGTATCAATATGTACCGTATCAATATGCACCGTATCAATATGTACCGTATCAATATGCACTGTATCAATATGCACCGTATCAATATGTAATGTATCAATATGTACCGTATCAATATGTACCGTATCAATATGCACCGTATCAATATGTACTGTATCAATATGCACCGTATCAATATGTACCGTACCAATATGTACTGTATCAATATGTACCGTATCAATATGTACTGTATCAATATGCACCGTATCAATATGTACCGTATCAATATGTACCGTATCAATATGCACCGTATCAATATGTACCGTATCAATATGTACCGTATCAATATGCACCGTATCAATATGTACCGTATCAATATGTACCGTATCAATATGCACCGTATCAATATGTACCGTATCAATATGTACCGTATCAATATGTACCGTATCAATATGCACCGTATCAATATGCACCGTATCAATATGCACCGTACCAATATGCACCGTATCAATATGTACCGTATCAATATGCACCGTATCAATATGTACCGTATCAATATGCACCGTATCAATATGTACCGTATCAATATGTACCGTATCAATATGTACCGTATCAATATGTACCGTACCAATATGCACCGTATCAATATGCACCGTACCAATATGTACCGTATCAATATGTACCGTATCAATATGTACCGTATCAATATGCACCGTATCAATATGTACCGTACCAATATGCATGGAGTTAATGGCGGCTGCGTGGAAATGTGACATACTGTTTTGCAGGAAATCCAACATTTCCTGTGCGGTTTGGTTGTTTTGAGCACGCCATCTTGCACGGCGCTCCCTCGAAAGACCTTTTTGATGTCCCGGGACCTCCCTGCTTCCGTGGAGGTCCAGCAGAGGAAGCGGCGTGGCTCATGTGTGCTGTCTGTGTGTTCTGGTGTTGTGTGTTCTAGTGTTGGGACTGTGGCTTTAACCAGGACACTCATCTTATCATCACATTATCACAGTGTAGGACGTATGCTCATATCTGCTAGTAAACACATCCATCCACCCGTCCCTTCTTACTGTTGTCCTGAGAGGTTATGGTCTGTTGGAGGTGTGTGCATGTGCACGTGCACGTACACGTGTTGGTCGTGTGGCTTCGTTAATGGGTGACGTGTGCTTTTTTACTGACTGGTCTGAGAACCGCTGGCTGGCTGTCCGTCCAACATGAAAATCCCTTCAGTCGGAGCGATGTGAGGACCTCTCCCGTCCACACGATAAAATAAACATCTATACACGTCACAGCCTCCTGCACCCCCCCTCCCTCCCCCACCAAAAAAGAAAAAAAGAAAAAAAGAAGAAGTTTAACTGTGCCAGTCAATCAAGCGGTGCGTGATGGCGGGTGCTGTGTGCTCTCTGAAGAACGGCTGTCAAAGGAGGCATGGCGGTGTGAACCTCCTTTGGACCCACACAGGTGTCACATTAGGCAGCGGTTGTCAGAGACTTGTCACTGCCGGGTGGTTTGAGAGCATGAAAAATTCCCTCTCTGGAGGACGGAGGGAGGAAAAAGTGGGAAAGAAAGAGGAGATGGAGTGTGTCTACGCAAGTGTGTGAGAGTGAGACTGAGTGTGCGTGTGTGTGTGTGTGTGTGTGCGTGTGTGCGTGTGTGTGTGTGTTAGGGTCTCGACTCCCCTCTGTAAGCCTGTTGTATCAGCCCGTCAGTCCTCCAGACAATGGGCCTCCAACCCACGTGATGGCTGGATTTGGGTTCTGCAGACGGACGGATGTGTGCTTCACCTTGCCGAGCGGTGTCGGGGAAGAGGAGGCGCCAAAACCTCACCGAAACAAACCCAACATCGTCGTCGCCACGCCGACAGGTTATAAAGCGCTTCCTTCCTCTCAAACCCTGAAAATGGATTCCACTGATAACTTCGTTGTTTGACTATTGATAGATTATTAGAGGGCTTACTTTCTATTAAAAAAAAGGCCACTGTAGCGTCCGGGTAGCGTAGCGGTCTATTCTGTTGCCTAGCAACATGGGGATCGCAGGTTCAAATCCCTGTGTTACCTCCGGCTTGGTCGGGCGTCCCTACAGACACAATTGGCCGTGTCTGTGGGTGGGAAGCCAGATGTGGGTATGTGTCCTGGTCGCTGCACTAGCGCCTCCTCTGGTCGGTAGGGGTGCCTGTTCGGGGGGGGGGGGGGGGGGGGAAGAGTGTGATCCTCCCACGTACTACATCTGCCTGGTGAAACTCCTCCCTGTCAGGTGAAAAGAAGCAGCTGGTGTATGGGAGGAGGCATGTGGTAGTCTGCAGCCCTCCCCGGGTCGGCAGAGGGGGTGGAGCAGCGACCGGCAGGACGGCTCGGGAGAGTGGGGTAACTGGCCAAGTGCAATTGGGGAGAAAAGGGGGGGGGGGCGTGTAGCCATGTGTGTGTTGAGGATCCTGGCTGTAAAACAAGTAAAAAGGCCTCTGACAGCTGAGGGTCCTCTGCTAAAGAGGGTGTGCCCCCCCCCCAAAAAAAACAGAATCGGTGCCTGCAAATCTCCGATGATCATCAGTTTTTGTCTCCCGTCAGAAGTAAAAACTCCTCAAAGAAGTGAACGAAGACAGAAAAGTAGGAAGTAAGACGACGTGTGTGACAGGAAATGCATCTTTAAACCACCCTTCAGATACGTCTGCCGCAACGCCTCCTTTTCAGTGTCGGCGAAGCAACCGACGAGCGCACATGCTAAGATATTTAAATCTCACTTTGTGGTAAACTCAGCCGACTGGAAAGATACCTGACGGCTGATTAATATGCAAGAATAAACTTTTAACAGGCAGACATTTCCTTCTGTCGGGCTACCTGTTGCCAACCTTGACATGGTGGGAAAAATGCAGTCCAAATGAATAAGGACTCAAAATGGGGGGGCAGCACGGTGGCGCAGTGGTTAGCACGGTCGCCTCACAGCAAGAAGGTCCTGGGTTCGAGCCCCGGGGTGGCCCAACCTTGGGGGTCGTCCCGGGTCGTCCTCTGTGTGGAGTTTGGATGTTCTCCCCGTGTCTGTGTGGGTTTCCTCCGGGTGCTCCAGTTTCCTCCCACAGTCTAAAGACACGTAGGTCAGGTGACTCAGCCGTACTAAATTGTCTCTAGGTGTGAATGTGTGTGTGTGTGTGTGTGGGCCCTGTGATGGACTGGCGGCCTGTCCAGGGTGTCTCCCTGCCTGCCTTATTCAGAGGCCTGCACATCCTGGCATTTCATTATGACACAACACACCGGGACCCGCTGCAACCAGCATGGTGATGCCACACCTACACCGTGGCCGCCAGCGGCGCCTCTGCAGGGACTATCAGACATGTCCAACAGGTGGTGCAGGGGCCATATCCCCTGATGACATGGTCATGTTCAGTATTGGTGCTGCAGAGAGAGAGAGAGAGAGAGAGAGAGAGAGAGAGAGAGAGAGAGAGAGAGCAGCAGCAACAAGTGTGCTTCCAGAAGGATTCAGTCAAATCTCTGAATAGGGACCAGCCATCGCAAGCATCAGAAGATAGACACACACACTGGTCTCAACATCCCTCCCGGTGGTTCACTCTCTCACACACACACACACACACACACACAGGTACCGACAGAAAACTGTTAAATGTTAACTTGAAAATACTCGTAGTCTCAATCTCTCAGCCTGTTTCTTTGGCTTCTTCTCATCATGAAGCAGCGGCGAGCAGCAGTCACGTGACGTTCCCTGCACATGTGTCGACTGTGTGTTAGTGAGCGTACAAATGGACGGAGCCTTGAGGAACTGGGATTCGACGGTGTCTGTAAGGTATCTCATAACAGAGTTAGACCAGAACACACAGGTTGATGGAAATATACACAAATTAGAGTGCAACCCAAAGTGTCTCGGTGAGGTGTTGGGTCACCAGGAGCCTCCAGAACAGCTTCAGGGCTCCTTGTCACAGATTCTACAAGTCTCTGAACTCTACTGGAGGGATGGACACCATTCTTCCAAAAGATACTCCTTCATTTGGTGTTTTGGTGATGGCGATGGAGAGCGCTGTCCAACACGTCGGTCAGAAACCTCCCATAGGTGTTCAGCTGGGTTGACACCTGGTGACTGTGAAGGTCATAGCATGTGATTTACATCATTTTCATCCTCATCAGACCAGACAGACACCCCTCGTGTCCTGTGGATGGGGGCATTGTCATCCTGGAAGAGACCACTCCATGGAGGCACAGTGGCCCAGTGGTTAGCACTGTTGCCTCACAGCAAGAAGGTCCTGGGTTCGAACCCCAGGTCGTCCCAGGTCCTCTCTGTGTGGAGTTTGCATGTTCTCCCCGTGTCTGTGTGGGTTTCCTCCGGGTGCTCTGGTTTCCTCCCACAGTCCAAAGACATGTAGGTCAGTTGAATCGGCCAGACTAAATTGCCCCTAGGTGTGAATGTGTGTGGGCCCTGTGATGGTCTGGCTGCCTGTCCAGGGTGTCTCCCTGCCTGCTGCCCAATGACCGCTGGGATAGACTCCAGCATCCCGCGACCCTGAGTAAGGATAAGCGGTTTGGATAATGGATGGATGGATGTCAGGAACCAGCAGTAATGGTTTTAAATGTCACCCCAAACTCCAACGGATGCACAACATTATTGCAGGTAACTGAGCGTTGTGCTTTGCACACCAGTGTCGGTGCAACCAAACCTCCTCTGGGGCGGTGAAGGTGTTTACAGCCATGTGGCGTGAGAGGAAAGCCTCATCATCGCACGCCTACAGACATTTGAGGATGGGGAGACAACGGCAGAGGACAAAAACATCAACGTGCGAAGACAGGCGGTCTGGATTTGCACCGCTGTTCAAATAAATATCCGGTTCAGTCCTGATTAAATACGTGGGTACATACCCCCGCAGAAGCTGTGCGATTTGATTTGGCACGACAAACGTTATGGAACCTGGACGCTGAGACGGAGTTTATAATTTATCCCCACGGCCTAAAGCTCACAGCATCACAACATCATCTAACAATCAACCAGCCACTATTTCTACGGCACATGTTGGACACTAAGATATAATGGGTAAAATGGCTCTTTCAGGCGTCTGGGTAGTATAGCGATCTATTTCGTTGTCTATCAACACGAGGATCGCCAGTTCGAATCCCCGTGTTACCTCCAGCTTGGTTGGCCATCCCTACAGACACAACTGGCCGTGTCTGCGGGTGGGAAGGCGGATGTGGGTATGTGTCCTGGTCGCTGCATTAGCGCCTCCTCTGGTCAGTCGGGGCGCCAGTTTGGGGGGGAGGGGGAACTGGGGGGAATAGCGGGATCCTCCCACGTGCTGCGTCCCCCTGGTGAAACTCCTCACTGTCAGGTGAAAGGAAGCGGCTGGTGACTCCACATGTATGGGAGGAGGCATGTGGTAGTCTGCAGCCCTCCCCGGGTCGGCAGAGGGGGTGGAGCAGCGACCGGGACGGCTCGGAAAACTGGGGTGATTGTCCGGATACAAGTGGGGAGAAAAAGGGAGAAAAAACAGGTCTTGTGGTGTGCTTCTTTGTCATTATGATGTGTGTTAGATATAATCTACATCAAACACTGTATGGGATGAAGTCACACATCACATTGAAGCAGACAGTATCATGAATCCGGTCTGGCGGCCTGTCCAGGGTGTCTCCCCGCCTGCCGCCCAGTGACTGCTGGGATAGGCTCCAGCATCCCTGCAACCCTAATTAGGATAAGCGGCTTGGATAATGGATGGATGGATGTGTCACAGGGATAACTAGTAATTATGTGTTAACTGGAATATACGGTGAGTATTGAATGTGGTGCTGTCGTCAGCATGGCTCTGCTAGCAGCACGTTCAATATTCACCTTACAGTCACATTCAGCTTCAGCAGACACAGGTGGTCAGTGGTTCTGACCCACATTCAGACTTTGTTCTGGTGGAGGCTGGTTTGATCCAGATGAATGAAGCAGGTTCAGTCCTACATGAAGCAGAAATGCTGTTGGATTTGTATGGAGGCAGACACGTTCGGGCTGAATCAGCGGGTGACCTGCCACCTCCTATTAAGAAGCATTAGAAGAAGATTTCGGAAGCTACACATGACTAATGTTCACAGCTAATTAGCAAACATCGCCTGACTTGTCCGTCAGCATCAGGACGCCGGTGTAGAATGACAAAGACCTGCCGCGGGGACAACCAGGGAGGGCCTCGTCTCAACAACCGGGCACGTCTTGATGACGGGGTTCACCGGCGCCCAGGGACCGCCATCTGTGGCGACCGCGTTGTCCGTCCGGGTGAGTTGTGTTAGTGGGTCCAGGAAGTCCAGACACTTTGTGAAATGTTGGAAAAGATCCGGAGGAACGACGGGGGGGGGGGGGGGGGGGGGGCTCAACCCTGCGAGGCCGCCGCCTCTGAGCCCTACGCTGTAATTATTCTTGATACAGGGATTAAGGTGAGGCACCGCGTGACTCATTTGCTGTCTTTGCTACGGCGGCGGAAACCTTTCTGGATTATTTCAGTTGGAGTGATTACTTTTCGGCGGGCCGCTGATTGCAGGCAGCGCGGCTCGGTTTACTCACCGCATCGATTTGCTCGCCAATATCGAGGACGGAGCTCCCGAGACGCGTGACCTTGCCTCGCCCTCCCACACTTTCTCAATCTTATTGGAGACTGGAAGCCGCCGCGAGGACCGGGGATGGTAAAAAGGTGAACGAAGCTCCACCTGAGTGGAAATGACATGAAAAGAAGAGGTCTTCACGCTATTTGTGCGATGAAAGAAAAGGAACAACACGAAGACACGGGACCATTCTGAGCACACAACACGCTGCAAAAACAGACACACTCACCAAGCTTTTTTTTTTATCTTGTTTAAAGTCTCATATTTCTTAAGATTTCTGTATCAGTCTAGTAAAAGTTCCTTATAACAAGTCTTTTAATCATGAAACGATTCAAATGTGTTGTCATTAAGCCAACACACAGGTGTAAGCACAACCAAAAGCCTGCAGACCAACACGCACAACATAACAACGAGACAGGGAGTCCACGAGGTACAGACGCACAAGCAAAAATATAAAATCTAATGATAAAAATAAATAAAAATGCAGATATAAAAAAAAATGACACAATCTATCTCAGTGCTACGGGCAGTATGCAAATGAGGTCAGGTGCCATGTCAGAACAATCTGGGTAATAAGTAAACAGTATCATGTAATGCAGATATATAATCATGATATAGCAATACGATGCAAGTAATCATATAGTATAATATAACAGCCATCCATCCATTATCCAAACCGCTTATCCTGCTCTCAGGGTGACGGGGATGCTGGAGCCTATCCCAGCAGTCACTGGGCGGTAGGCGGGGCGACACCCTGGACAGGCCACCAGACCATCACAGGGCCCACACATTCACACCTAGGGACAATGTAGTACGGCCGATTCACCTGACCTACATGTCTTTGGACTGTGGGAGGAAACCCACACAGACACGGGGAGAACATGCAAACTCCACACAGAGGACGACCCGGGACGACCCCCCACGTTGGACTTCCCCCGGGGCTCGAACCCAGGTCCTTCTTGCTGTGAGGCGACTGCACTAACCATTGTATTTATTATTTTTGCAATAATAACAAAAATAATAATAATGTCCTTATTAGACCATATTTTTATAGCATTCATGCCTTGTCATTCATTCTTTAGTTTTTATCCTCATCTGATTTTAACAGTTATAATATAACAATGATATAATGATAATAATAATGACAAAGTAATGGTAATAAGATAATAGATATGAGTCTATTTTCTTGCATCTGCCAGTTGTTTGGTAAGATTTTACTAGCCATGTGGTGAAATGAGCATGATGAGATTTAGATCAAATAGCATGCCGAGCTTCACTTTTTGCAGTGTAGAAGGCCACGCGGCTTCTGGTTTGGCTTCAGTGGTTTTAATGGGCTCCTCATTAAACTAAACCACGTCAACATAAAGAGGAGACACGCGAAAGACAGCAGAATAAAACAACCCCACAAATGAAGGGGAGCAGTTCACACAACTCAGCTGTACGCAAGATCACTCGTTTTTCAGTTTAGTTTGGTTCCTTGCTGAGAATACTGTCGCACAATAGAAGAAGCGGCTGGCGACTCCACATGTATGGGAGGAGGCCTGTGGTAGTCTGCAGCCCTCCCCGGGGCGGCAGAGGGGGTGGAGTAGTGACCGGGACAGCTCGGAAGAGTGGGGTAATTGGCTGGACACAATTGGGGAGAAAAAGGAGGGGGAGGGGGGTATTGTTTTAGTAAATCTCCTGTTTGTCGTCGTCAGGGAAGCAGGGCGAGCTCCTGTCTGAACAGACACCGTTGTCCAGTTTGTCTTTCTAAAGCAGAAGCGGCCCAAGAAAACTAAACTCTCCTGTGTTTGTGGGTTCAGAGGTCGGTCAAAGTCCCGCCGTGCACACAGAAACACACGAAGAAGAAGGTAGAGGCCAGGCTGTGTCGGCCTACGTTCAGGACAGGTCCGCTGTGAGCGGATTCTGCGGGCGGGCAGTATGCGGCGTTACTCCAGCTACAAACCGAAGTGACTCCACACTGGACTTCCACGCGGTAACCTGCAGCCGACCCCACACGCCATCCTCATCCTGGAACCCCAAACTGCAAAATAAGCCCTTTTTTCCCCCTTCCTCTCAAGAGACCTTCCAAAGTATTTCCTGATTGGACTTTGCTTAGAAGGGCCAAGTTACAAAAACAGGCCGAGTGCTGAGTCAGGTCCCCGCTGGGTGCCGGCTAATGATAGCGGGTGCCGGGGTAGATGGATGGCCGGGCCGCGGCTCACTTCAGAGGCGAAGGCCAGCCCGGCCATATTAAATATACGGCGGCGTGGCCGCACCGCTGCTTGGCATGCTGTGCGTGGGTCACGCCGGAGCACCGGGGGAATACTTCTACCGCTACTGATCACCGGCCTGCACCTCCCGGCCCTGAGAATTCAACAAGCGGGATTTATAGATTTACCTCGGATTGGCTCTCCCGCTCACGTACCCCTCCATAAATACTTTTACGGCTCCACTAATGCCACCGCGGGGAATCAACAAGGTTACGGTGGACGAGATGAGGCCGAGATGAGGCCCGCCGCCCGGACGGAGCGGGAGGAGTAAGAGGATCGGGTGACCTTTACGGCAGCGTCGGGACGTTTCAGGATGTGTACCAAGGGCCGCCGATCTGGCGCTTTTGGATCCTCGAAGTTTAATAACTTTGTGGGGAGGAAAAAATAAAAGAGATACAGACCTGCCGCTCCCCGAATGCTCCTAAAATTGCATATATTGGCATTTAAATTAGTTTTAAATCAATTACATGGAAAAAAAGTCACACGATCTACCTAAAACGACCACGAGCGGTCAAAATGACGGCGGGTAATTTGCATGCCACCATTTATGACGTGCGTTGGTCGCATCATTTCCTTCGACGTTCCTCGCTCCGTCCTAGAAACACACCAGTCTTGTCCTATATATGCAGGACGTTGACCGCCCGCCCGTTGTCGTTTTAGGTAGGCGTGAGATCCCGGTCTCAACAGGCCGAGCATATTTCCGCCCGCTGCGGGATTCGAACCAGGGTTGCACTGCACCACGAGGTGACATCGCTAACCGCTCGACCAAAGGGGCCGAACCCCCAGCTGATCGGCCGGGGAGTGTTCTTGGTAGTTTCCAGTAGTCACCCTCTATTCCTGCGCTCCAAAGAGACTTATGAGGATCTGTATGCTTCCGGACACTTCCGGAGCCCACCGCGGCCACCGATGTAACCGAGCATGTTTCCGCCCGCTGCGGGATTTGAACCAGGGTTGCACTGCACCACGAGGCGACATCGCTAACCGCTTGACCAAAGGGGCCGAACCCCCGGCTGATCAGCCGGCGAGTCTTCTTAGTAGTCTCCAGTAGTCAGCCTCTGGTGTAGACCGGCTCCACGGCTGTGCTGCGGCGACAAAGACAACTTATCAAAGTGACTTTCCAATACATACACTGCTTTTGCTTCGTGACATATTGATTTTTGTTTTGTGAGCCTGCAGGATCCGATCCCCGCAACTCCTGAACAGAGAGGCGAGCCACACATCCTACCGGCGTTAACGGAGGCCGCTGGTGGCTGAAGTAAAACCGACGACCTTGCGGTATTTCTTATCAAACACACACCGATAAATTATTCAAGCACATTACTTCACTTCAGTTTGGAATGCTACTCATTTGGACAACTTCATGAAAGTTGCAGGGTTCGAACGCGTGAAATATTCATGGGCGGGCCATCACTGGCTTCATAATGAATAAGGCCACCTCAGAACCCGCACGGTAGCTCTCACGGAGACAAACCGAGGCCACGGCACACGCCGGCGCTGACCAGGCACGGCGTCTCTCTGCCGGGTCCACTTCGGAGTCCCGGAAAGCTGGTGGCTGACTCTGTCTGCCGGGAAGACAACGAAATGAGCCGCGGTTTACACGAAGGTCATCCCGAAAAGCAGAGTGATACACGGTCCTGCTTTTACCAAGTACCCGGATGTGGCTCAGCGTTATAGAGCTGGAAACATATTATAACATGTGCTGTAGAACACCCGCCCAACTTGTACGTCACACAACACACCCTTGTTCACATTACTACTACTACCACTACTACTACCACTCCCACCACTACCACTACTAGTACCACTACTAGTACCACTACTACTACCACTCCCACCACTACTAGTACCACTACCACTACTACCACTACTACTACTACTACTACCACTACTACTACCACTACCGCTACTACTACCACTACCGCTACTACTACCACCACTACCACTACTACTACCACTACCACTACTACTACCACTACCACTACCACTACTACTACCACTACTACTACCACTACCACCACTACTACCACCACTACTACTACCACTACCACTACCACTACTACTACCACTACCACCACTACTACCACCACTACCACTACCACTACCACTACTACTACCACTACCACCACTACTACTACCACTACTACTACCACTACCACTACTACTACCACTACCACCACTACTACCACCACTACTACTACCACTACCACTACTACTACCACTACCACTACTACTACCACTACCACCACTACTACTACCACTACTACTACTACTACTACTTTCGGCTTTCGCCACAGCGGATCATCCGTTTCCATCTCTTCCTGTCCTCTGCATTTTCCTCTGTCACACCAGCCACCTGCATGTCCTCCCTCACCACATCCATAAACCTCCTCTTTGGCCTTCCTCTTCTCCTCTTCCCTGGCAGCTCCATATTCAGCATCCTTCTCCCAGTATACCCAGCATCTCTCCTCCACACATGTCCAAACCATCTCCATCTTGTCTCTCTTGCTTTGTCTCCAAACCGTCCAACCTGAGCTGTCCCTCTAATATACTCCTTCCTAATCCTGTCCTTCTTCATCACTCCCAGTGGAAATCTTATCATCTTCACCTCTGCCACCTCCAACTCCATTGTTCAGATTCGAGCCTGAAACGCTACAAAACATCACGTGTTTACAAGATAACCTCATTATCTGGTCCATGTTCACCACCACCGTCACTTCAGTAATCCAGAAAGGTGTTCCGCGATGTTAAAACCTTTTTTTTTTTATTTCCCCCCTTTTTCTCCCCAATTGTACTTGGCCAATTACCCCACTCTTCCGAGCCGTCCCGGTCGCTGCTCCACCCCTTCTGCCGACCCGGGGAGGGCTGCAGACCACCACATGCCTCCTCCCATACATGTGGAGTCGCCAGCCACTTCTTTTCACCTGACAGTGAGGAGTTTCGCCAGGGGGACGTAGCGCGTGGGAGGATCACGCTATTCCCCCAGTCACCCCCCCCCGAACAGGCGCCCCAACCGACCAGAGGAGGCACTAGTGCAGCGACCAGGACACATACCCACATCCGGTTCCCCACCCGCAGATGTCCGACCAAGCCGGAGGCAACACGGGGATTCGAACCGGCGATCCCCGTGTTGGTAGGCAATGGAATAGACCGCCACGCGACCCGGACGCCCTAAAATCCAGTTTTTACCGCGTATTTATTGTCGTTTACATGATCATCCATCGATTCCGTGACCCCAGTGGCGGGGGACATTCTCGCTGCAGATCTGTAGAAAACCTCGACAGTAATAATGGTGGGTTTTCAGCTGCAGGTGGACATCCAGGATGCTCACATGTGACTGATGTGTGCGGCGGCCTCATAAGGGTGAACATCAAAACTGACGGGCGGGCACGTGGCGTACGGGCATGTGGCGTGCTTATGTGGGTAAAGGAAATTCACGCTTCATACATGCAAACATCTCTCTTGAGCTTTATGAGTTACTTCCTGGTTTTGCATTACAACGAGGAATCAGGCCTGTGACTGGACGCTGGCCAGTTCAACTCCTTTTACTAGCCGGTAAAAATGTGACTGGGAAGGTAAACAAGCATCACTCTCATCTCCCTCACAACCCGCAGGCCTCGTTCAACAACCAAGAGATTTAAAGGCTTGTGGCAACGTTGTGCAGAATCTGAAAGTGTGTGTGTGAACCTGCAACGTCTGAGCTGGAGGCTGCATCAGGAGTGGGTTTCAACAGCTCCTCGCCAGATGGTGTGGGGACTTTTTCCTGTGATGCGGTTTGCACCGTGACCACAGAGAGGAGAACTAAATGTAATCTATGACAATGAGGCATTATTCTTGACCTTAACCGTACACGTGCCGTCCCCCAGTACACCCAGTGCAGCCGCAGCGGGTCGGCACACTGGTGAGTCTTGCTGCTGACCACTGCGACGTACATGCAGCACGGATGTAAGGCTTGTTTTCACTTCCAACTCTTCTAAAGGCGGCTTACGAAACAGTTGAATTATATTTGCTTTTTTTTTTTTTTGCTTTTTTTTGTATCATACAATGCAAATTCATTTGCACTTGAATTTGCATTGTATGACTGAATGAATGCCTTTATTTGTCATTGCACCGCTGTACAACGAAATTAAGTGCAACTCCCTAGTGGTGCAAACAAGATTAAAAAAAATACTAATGAATGAACGTTTGCACTGCAGAGATTTAAAAAAAATAATCGATAACCAGTATGTGAGTCTATCTAATACATGTTTTTGTGTGTGATGGGAGGACTTCAACAGGAAACAGTATGGTTGGCAGAAGTGGATTGCACCAAAAGGCTCAGAGAGCTCCAGTCTAAACAATACACCCCACCCTGTCTGATGTATGATGTAATCTGCAACCTTCTCATTAATGTGACCCACTCAGACTCGGTAACATTAGCGTTAATATTACTATCAATATTAGTCTCATATCAATATCATTACTGTCACATTTCAAATGCTACTCTGGTCATGCCCAGACTTCATGAAAAGTTTAAGTTATGGTCAGAGCAACTCTGCAAACTCTGAGAGTCTGTCACAAAGGTACAGGATGATATCAGATATTAGACTAGATATTAGATATTAGAATAGACATTAGACTAGATATTAGATATTAGACTATATTAGATATTAGACTAGATATCAGATATTAGACTATAATAGATATTAGACTAGATATTAGATATTAGACTAGATATCAGATATTAGATGATATTAGACTAGATATTACACTAGATATCAGATATTAGATGATATATTAGACTAGATATTAAGGCTAGATATCAGATACTAGACTAGATATCAGATATTAGACTAGACATTAGAGGAGATATTAGACTAGATATTAGCTATTAAGACTAGATATCAGATATTAGACTAGATATTAGACTAGATATTATATATTAGACTAGAGATTAGACTGGATATTAGACTAGATATTAGATATTAGACTAGATATCAGATATTAGATATTAGACTATATATTACACTAAATATCAGATATTAGACTAGATATTACATATTAGACTAGATATTAAGACTAGATATCAGATACTAGACTAGATATCAGATATTAGACTACATATTAGACTAGATATCAGATATTAGATGATATTAGACTAGCTACTAGACTAGATATTAGACTAGATATTAGATATTAGATGACATTAGACTACAACTCAAACAAAGAAAAAGCCTGTCAGCAAAAGGCAGATGTCATTACAAGCAGTGGTATGTTCCTGAGCCTGAAATGGAAAACCACCCGCCAAGACAGGACACAGAATCTCAACCATCCCTCTTTACTTCCTGCTATCCAAACCTCTGCATCATAACATGTCGACTGCTGACATCATCCAACCTTCCTAGTTTCCACGTTACAGAGAAGCTCTGATTGAGTGTTTTACAGTGTTGTGTATTGTGTATAGTGTTGTAAATAACGCCCTTTGGTATAATTTTAGGCTATACAAATAAACTAAATAAGCGAAGTAAGGTAACAAATGCCTAATCTCTTAAAACTCCATGTTTCCACTTCCAGTGTAGGAAGATGGCGGCACGAATTCACGTTTGTGGCGGCCTCACCCAGTACCGTCCATGCAGTGTCTTTTGTCCACATCAGCATCTACGTTTGTGTCTTCATTTGATGGCTGGGAGAGCTGGCGCTGGATCGGCTGGGAGAGCCTGGTCTGCTGCATCCGTGGCCCTGCCTGGAGCTGCACTCAAAGAGGGAAGACCGAGGGCGGTCTGACAGGATGCAGAAAGCGGGCAGGCTAAGCTAACTGCTAGCTCATGCAGACCGGCAGTTCCAGCAGTCATCCTGGATGGCGTTCGTTCCATTGGACAGTGATTTTTTGTTTAGTTTAGATATGTGTGTTAGTTTGGGTATGTGTGTTAGTTTGGGTATGTGTGTACTTGTAGTTTGGATGTGTTTTTGTCTTTGTGTTGTACTGCTGTGGGAAACGATATGTCGTTTCATTTCGTGTGCCCAAGTGCATGAAATGAAATGACAAATAAAGTGCTCCTGATGCCTGATAACTTTTCTAAGGTGAAATATTAACATTTAATTATTGTTAACATTGTAGTCCCCCCCCCCAAAAAAACAACCCAAAGGATCATCAGAAACCCACTTTACAGAATCATGTCATAGATTGCAGATGTCGACTGTGGTGGGTGGAGTTTACTTGGGCAGTTTGGCGTCTGTGTGGATGGCCATGATGGGGAGCAGGTCGGAGGGGTGGATGGTGAAATGGGCTTTCCCGTCATCATCCACCACGACCCGTTTACCGGAGCATCCGCCTCCTTCTCTCTGACCGGAGATGATGTCGCAGTAGGTTCCTCCGGGCAGGCCCGTCTGCAAGCTCACATCCAAGAGACTGGAAGAAACGCAGCGGATAACTTGTACAGGATCCGTCGTTTGTTTTCTGACCACACACGAGCGCCGCTTCAAATTCAACAATATCACGTAGAAGCAGTCATTTCTAAACTGATCTGTCACATTTGTTTCCGCAGAGAGAACAGGAAATGATAGCGACGATCAAACAAACGCGAGCTCACCAGTCGTCGTTGTTGATGACGATGAAGCCACGGCCTCCTCGTCCGAAGGCTATCTGGCTTCCTCCGTTGTCCCACCAGTTACACAGGGGCTCTCCAGCGGTGACGCCGCGAAACACGACCATGTTCCTGCGGACGAGACGAATCAGCCAGTCGAAATGAGAAAGTAAATCAAAGTTCAGGTTAAACTAGAAACTACCTCTGACAAGCTGTGCCCAGTACCCAACATGTACCCCACATGTACCCCACATGTACCCCGATGCTCCATGTCTCAGCCGGATCAGAGAAATCACATGTGAAGTGTGGATTCACTAAATCCTGTTTCTATTAGTGTTCCTGCTGACATTGTTCACACGGAAATGACAATTTATTAAATTTTAATTTATTAATTTAATTATATTATTATTATTTAATTATAATTTCAATTTATTAATGAGGCCATAAACAGCACCATTTACAACCCCTCCTCAACAGCGCTATAAGAAAATACTGATACACTTGAGTATCACAATACTAATTTTCACAATATTTTTAGATTTTCAAAAACAATTTGGACGTTAAGATCACACGCGCGCACACACACACCTAGGGACAATTTAGTACGGCTGATCCACCTGACCTACATGTCTCTGGACTGTGGGAGGAAACCACAGCACCCAGAGGAAACCCACACAGACACGGGGAGAACATGCAAACTCCACACAGAGGACGAACCGGGACGACCCCCAAGGTTGGACTACCCCGGGGCTCGAACCCAGGACCTTCTTGCTGTGAGGCAACTGCACTAACCACTGCACCACCGTGCCGCCTAGTCTACATATATCCGTAGGTTGAGTGTGTGTGTGTGTGTGTGTGTGTGTGTGTGTGTGTGTGTGTGTGTGTGTGTGTGTGTGTGTGTGTGTATATATATATATACGTATAAAGGTAGACGTAGGAAAAAACTTTAATTCACAGCAGTACACTCATCAGCTGCTATGAATTAAAGTTTTTTTCCTACATCTATCTTAATATTCTGCTGCTCATTTGTTGAGCACTTTCATCAACACCATTGACGGTTTCCGGAAAAAAATCGCTCGCTCTCTCTCTCTCTCTCTCTCTCTCTCTCTCTCTCTCCATATATGTATATATATACACGTGTGTGTGTGTGTGTGTGTGTGTATATACACACACACACACACACATACATATATATATATACACACACACACATACATATGTATATATAATATACACGTGTGTGTGTATACTGTGTGTGTGTGTGTGTGTGTGTGTGTGTGTGTATAAATATGTATATGTGTAATGTTTTTTTCCAAAACCATCATGGTGTTGCTGATGGCCATATATATATATATATATATATATATATATATATATATATATATATATACACGTGTGTGTGTGTGTGTGTGTGTATATATGGCCATCAACCATCAGTACATTGCATCTCTAGGGACTAGTTTAACATCAGCCCAACAGAGCTCCTGTATGTCAAAGACGGGTTGACCTTCATAAAGACGGCATTCTTCTGCCACCGATGTGTAATCTGCACATTCCGCAGTTGGACCAGAAGACACTTCACTTAAAAACAACATAAAAGCTATGTGCGGGAAACTGGAGGGACTGAAAGTAAATACCACTCTCAGCGCTCACGGCCGTAGAACAACACGTAGTAAAATAATACGGCGGCGGCCGTTGCATCTGCTCCCCTTCTCGGTTTTACGGCCCTTGAGGGCTCGCAAAGCAAACCAAATAATCCAGTAAATCAGACATAAACACGCTGCCCACTTAAAGCAAACCCTTTCCCGTTCTGGGAACGCCGCGCGCGTCTTGCGGCCCTCGGTGAACCAGAGCCGCGGGGTGTTTGAGTGACGGGTGAGGAGAGTCACCTGATCGGCGGCCATCTGTGTTCACACACCCAGCCGTCCCCGCAGCTCCCATCTGAGCGGATGGAAACGGGCTTGGTGGAGCCGTCGGGGAGACTCGGAGGGCCCATCCAGTCGTTCTCATCCTGACAGACAGGGAAACATACGGACAACACGTGCGGACTTAATTAACCGGCGGTAAGGGACCACCGCGTGTGTGCAGACAAATAGCAGGGAGAAAACTGCCACGCCTGGTGTGATTATATATTCTTGCCCCGAGCATTGTTTACATTTCACTGATCCATCTTCGGCAGTCACAAACAACAGAAATGTGATCGGGGACTCAGCGTATAGCTGACGTGCCCACACTGACACCGCCGGGGGAGGAAGCACGAGGCAAACGTTTGGTTTGGGAAACACAGACCGACCTTCCCCTTCACGAGACGTCTGTCCCAGCGGTAGCTTGACATGACCCTGGCTCGTCCGTAAGGATGGGCTAGCATGAAGGCCACCGCCATCTGGTACATCCTGTTCAAACAGGAAACAACGCGGCCATTTCAAACAGCTTATGAAATGAACAGATTTCGGAAAGATTTCTAGAAAAGTACCAGCAGCGTTCACGATGAGCAATGATTATTCTACCACCCTGTGGGTTTAACCGGCTTGAGCAACCAATGATAACAACAACAATAACAATAATAACAACAATAACAATAACAATAATGATAATAGGTGGCACGGTGGTGCAGTGGTTAGCGCGGGGGCCTCACAGCAAGAAGGTCCTCGGTTCGAACCCGTGACCCTGAGTAGGATAAGCGGTATGGATAATGGGTCAAGGGGATGCTGGAGCCTATGCCAGCAGTCATTGGGCGGCAGGCAGGGAGACACCCTAGACAGGCTGCCAGGCCATCACAAGCCCCCCCCCCCCCCCACACATACACACATATTATTCACACCTAGGGACAATTTAGTACGGCTGAGTCACCTGACCTGCATGTCTTTGGACTGTGGGAGGAAACCGGAGCACCCGGAGGAAACCCACGCAGACACGGGCAGAACATGCAAACTCCACACAGAGGACGACCCGGGACGACCCCCAAGTCTGGACTACCCCGGGGCTCCAACCCAGGACCTTCTTGCTGTGAGGCAACCGCGCTAGTCAAAACATAAAACTGCATAAACTAAAACAGAGTAAATAATAATGATAATAATAATAATAATAATAATAATAATAATAATGGACCTTGGTTCCCAAAATGTGATGATGGCGTCTCCTCCTGCCCCATGGCCTCTTTGGTTGTCATGGTTATCTATGAAGGCCAGCGCTTTTTCAGATGGCATCAGTCCACAATCTTCTCCCCAAGACCTGAAATCACAGACCACCATGACGGCCCAACACAGAACAAGGTAAGAGACCAAAAAGACAAGACAGAGACCAGTCTTCTGGTTTCAGTCTTACTTGAGGTCGGAGAGCTTTTGTCCACCCAGCTTGCGGATGACCGAGCCAAGTTTAGCACCATATTTAAACTCCGTCACGAGACCAAGTCCAAAATACTCGCTGCCTTTTATCGGCTCGCCACCAAGGTCGATAACCTGAGGAGGAAAATGGCGCAGGCCTAATTTAAAAACATCCGAATAATAAAACTGCAGTAAACCTTGTTCGGGGTGAACGTGACCCACGAAAAGTCTAACATGAAATTAAAGAGACTGTTTACTCTCCTAATATCTAACCTTACACTTCAACTCTGCCCACTTTTTAAACCAGGCTTAAAACATGTAAGCTCGCCATCGGCTTGAACCGGATCCTCATACCAACAGATGCACTTTGACCTTTCTATTCCATTTACATTTGTATGTTTTCATCGCTTTTTATCTTATTCGTGATTTCTTATTTAATGTCTTTTTATGCCTTTATGTGAAGCACTAGCAGTTATTGTACCGAGTGGGAAGATGGCGGCGCGAATTCCTGTTTGCAGCAGCCTCACCCACTACTGGTGTGGGAAGATGGCGGCGCGAACGTACGTTTGCGGCGGCCTCACCCAGTACCGTCCATGCGGTGTCTTTGTCCACGTCTGCGTGTAAGTTTGTTTTGTCTTGGTTTGATGGCTGGGAGAGCTGGTGCTGGATCGGCTGGAGGAGCCTGATCTGCTGCGTCCTGTGGACCCAGGGACCACAGCCCTGCCGAAGCTGCGCCCAAGGAGGAAACACCGAGGGCGGTCTGACAGGACGTGGAAGCGGGGCAGGCTAAGCTAACTGCTAGCCCATGCAGACCGGCAGTTCTGATCACACCGAAGGTGGTCTGGCGGCGGTCTCGCCCTAGCATCGACTGTGTTTTAGCGTCGTTGTGTGGCGTGCAGGGAGGTGTGTCGAAGGTGCCTGGCTGGGAGAGCTGGTGCTGGATCAGCTGGGGGAGCCTGGTCTGCTGCATCCTGTGGACCCAGGGACCACGGCCCTGCCAGAGCTGCGCCCAAGGAGGAAACACCGAGGGCGGTCTGACAGGACGTGGAAGCGGGGCAGGCTAAGCTAACTGCTAGCCCATGCAGACCAGCAGTTCCGACAGTCATCCTGGCTGGTGTTCGCTCTCCCAGACAGTGGAGTTTTTGGACTGTGTTGCACTGAATGTACTGTGTTGGTAACTGTTTGTGTTTTTTTTTTGTTTTGCTTTGTTCTCTCTGTTTTTGGCAGTGTCATTATGGGGAATTTGGGATGTTTTTGTCTTTTGTCACACTGCTGTGGGCTGGGGGAAATGGAATTTCGTTTCTTTTGTGGATGCAAGTACATGAAAGAAACGACAATAAATTGTTCCTAATTCCTGACGTACCTGCATACATTAGGCACAATATTGGAAAAAACTCACACTGCAAAATTCTTTTTTTTCTATGATATATATTGCAGTGTATTCTATGTATATATTACTATGATATATATCGCGGACCAAGCACACTTCATACACAGAGCAGCTCTGTGTATGAAGAGTGCTTTATAACCTGCCTTAAACTTCATGTACACTTGTTTCATCTTCCTGCACAGGTCTGCTTAAACAACGTGGGGCTGAGAGCACGTACCGAGTCAGGACTCACGATGGTACTTGGCCAGTGAAACCTGACTCGTCTCGAGGAAGGAGAAGGTCTCTCACCTCTTGGTAAATGAAAGGCCGCGAGCCTTCCGGGAACCAGGTGGTGTTGAGGTTGTGCAGTCTACTGTAAATGGCCTTCAGGTCCTCCGGCCACATGTGCTTGGAGGCATCCACCCTGAAACCTGCGACTCCCATGTCCAACAGCTTATTCATGTAGCCGGCAACCCGGCCCCGCACATGCTCCTGATCATGGGCGAGGTCCCGCAAACCGACCAGACGACAATTACGCACCTGCAAGGAAACCAAAAGCAAACCATGCAGTCATGACCTTATGTGTGAGGGGGCGGGAGTCGATAAGCTGCGCTGGGCATTTCCATGCATCTTCATATGTGTCTGCTTACACAAGGTTATCTTTCATATCGTTCAAACAGCACCTGATGAATGTCTTGGTAGCTCTCGATATTTCCGCTGCGGGTGAAACATTTGTCATCGTTGAAGTGGCAGGCGGAGTACGGCACAGATGGGAACTCCCCGGCGCCGGCGTTGAAGTATGAGCCGCAGGTCGAGCGGCTGCCTGCCGCAGCGCCGGCCGAGCACATGTGATTGATGACAACGTCTGCGTAGATCTTCACCTGAACGAGACCATGAGGAGAGCCGGGTAAGAGCCGGGTCGGGGACGGGGAGCCCCCCGCAGACAAATCCATTTCCCTTGTGGGCAAGTTTACTGTAGTGTCACCACTAAAACAAGCGAGTGTACTTTTACCGTAGCTTTACTCTGATTTGGACCCATGGTGAAGAGGGGTTGTGTGTGTGTGTGTGTGGGCCTAAACTGTGGGATGGTCTCACATGTCAACTGAGAACAGACGCTGCAACTAAAACCACTGAATCAAAAGCATCTTTACAACTGTGTTTACTAAGGGCGACCAAGCCGCTACTTTCTTAACAGCTGCTGATTTTCTATTGATGGAGTTTCTATTGATGGGCTCTTTTACCTGCTTTACTCTGATTGATTTATTGGTATCTCCACTTCATCTTTTATTTCCTTTCTCTCTCTTATTCTGTGTTCTGTTTTCTTTTATGATGTGCTCTGCCCTTGTTTTATTATGTAAAGCACTGACAATGGCATCGGCTTGTCTGAATGGTGCTACACAAATAACGTATGGTTTAAAGATTATGTTTCTGGGGCATCCGGATGGCGTGGCGGTCTATTCCGTTGCCTACCGACACGGGGCTCGCCGGTTCGAATCCCTGTGTTACCTGCTCCGGCTTGGTCGGGCGTGCCTACAGACACAATTGGCCGTGTCTGCGGGTGGGAAGCCGGATGTGGGTATGTGTCCTGGTCGCTGCACTAGCGCCTCCTGTGGTCGGTCGGGGCGCCTGTTCAGGGGGGAGGGGGAACTGGGGGGGAATAGCGTGATCCTCCCACGCGCTGCGTCCCCCTGGTGAAACTCCTCACTGTCAGGTGAAAAGAAGCGGCTGGCGACTCCACATGTATGGGAGGAGGCATGTGGTAGTCTGCAGCCCTCCTCGGATCAGCAGAGGGGGTGGAGCAGAGACCGGGACGGCTCGGAAGAGTGGGGTGATTGGCCGGGTACAATTGGAGAGAAAAAGAAGGGAAAGAAGCCTGCCTAAATAAATAAATAAATAAATAAACAAACACTGATTTGATTTAAAGATCATGTTTCTGAGTAGCTTAATTTTCTCTAAATTAGTCATCACGTCCCAACACTGTACCAAGTTAATCAAGCAGGTTCATGTGTCAGGATGTTTCTACTCGTGATCCCGTCCATGCACATGCAGGTTTTCTCTCTACCGCAGCACTACGTTAGCTCACCAATCACACCTCTCCTGTCTGGTTTACGGTGTGGTTTTAGTGAAATCAGCTGGTGTAATAACATAAAACCTGCATCCACATGGATCTACATGGCATATGGTTGAATATCACTGATCTACAAGTTGCTGCAGTGTCTGAAGAGGTTCTTTGGTGATAATTGTCTCTGCAGTGAACGGAGGCGAGTCGCCTTACCCCGACATTGTTGCATCTGCAGATCATGTCCCTCAGCTCCTGTTCGGTCCCTGAGCGGGAACACAGGTCGTAGCTGACCGGCTGGTATCGCTCCCACCACGGCCTCGGAGGAGACGTCACCACGATGTTCTCAGTCGGAGGGGAAATCTGACAATCAAACATTTTGTATTGCAATTAAGACTGACTTGATGACATAAACAGTAGTAAACGGGTTTATTTTGATTCATGTCATGCTAATTTATCATTCTTTTATATTTCTTCAATAGGTTTTATTGGATAAATAGATAGATAGATAGATAGATAGATAGATAGATAGATAGATAGATAGATAGATAGATAGATAGATAGATAGATAGATAGATAGATAGATAGATAGATAGATAGATAGATAGATAGATAGATAGATAGATAGATAGATAGATAGACAGATGGATAGACAGACGGATAGATAGACGGATAGATAGACAGATAGATAGACAGATAGACAGATAGATAGATAGATAGATAGATAGATAGATAGATAGATAGATAGATAGATAGACAGATAGACAGATAGACAGATAGACAGATAGATAGATAGATAGATAGATAGATAGATAGATAGATAGATAGATATAGATAGATAGATAGATATATAGACAGATGGACAGACGGACAGACGGACAGACAGACAGACAGATAGACAGACAGATAGACAGATAGACAGATAGATAGATAGATAGATAGATAGATAGATAGATATAGATAGATAGATAGACAGATAGAGATCGACTGTATACATACATATGTAGATAAGAAAACTTGACTCAAATCGTATCCAAGTGTCAACACTAACATGATGTTGCAATGCAGCCCGAGGTTTATCTTTTTTATAAAAATTCTCTGTGGATAATTCGAGGAATTTCACGCTGAGGTAGGAACGTGACCACTAGAGGGCGACTCATCCCTTTCCCCCCTCCCTCCCTGCAGCGTTGCCAGGTCCGCTGCTTTCCCGCGGAATTGGGCCACTTTTGAAGCGTTGCCGCGGGTTGAAGGTTTTTGTCCACTGGCTGGGTAGGCCTACTTTGCATGCGAATGATATGGATCATATCTAAAAACAACAAAATAATCAATATTTTAAATGAAATAATGTATTCATACCCAAGTCCTACCAAACTGACTGCAGGTCAGCACTTAGTACACACGTGAACATGGGAGACGCCCACACAAAAACGCACACGTGTCTGATGCTCTCAGGCTGTCGGTCCTCATCCGACCGCCGCCGGATCCACCTCCGGTACTTACTGTCTACCGGGGCTCGCTGCAGTAAATGCATATGAAGTAAAACTGGTAAATGCACCTTGTGCAGGCGGGGGGGGGGGCAAAAGGGACAAACGCGAAAAATCAAAGCAACAGGTTAGTCTGCGGCGCGACGGTGAATTGCTCTACACATTCACAGGGCTATGTCTATTTAGTTATTTATTTATAATATACTGCATCGCATCCAAGCAGGGGCGGATCTACAGGGTGGCAACAGGGGTGGCAGCTGCCACCTCTGGGACACAGTCTTGCCACCCCAGGAAAAATTCTCTAGATCCGCCACTGCATCCAAGTACACCAGGCCATTTTAGGGCCTCGGAGACAGAACTGTTTAGGGATAACTGCTTTTAATGCCGCCATACTAAACATGCATGGTGTTACTTTGTAGCTATTACAACACATCTGGCAACGATAGCGATGCTGGTGTAACCGGTTATTTTGTTGCCCGGTGCGGGATTCGAAACGCTAACCGCTCGGCTAAAGGGTCAGACCCGCTAGCTAGGGGCTAACGGGTCTTAGTAGTAGTTTACACTGTTGAACTTTAAAAGCAGCGTGTATGGGTTCGGCAGGGGCACATTTTGAGTTCTGGTACTGGGCTGGTTTTGTCCCAGAGTCCTGGTAACTCACGGAGGAAAGGGGGCGGGACGCGTCCAACACGCACACGTATTCGGCTTCAATCAGAACGTTTTTACGGGTTTCCGTCAGCCCAGCCTGCCCCTTTTCCTTCACATCCGGGTCACGGGTCACGCATTTTAAACGGAGAAAGATCGGCATCGTAAAGACCTTGCCGTACCTGAACTCCATCAAATCCGCCGGGCGCCAAGTAGCGCTCACATTCCTGGGCAACGTCGCTCCAGCGCCATTCAAACAGGTGGACGATGGTGGAGGGGCGCCGTGTAGATGGAGGGAAGGTGTAGGCCAGACCCAGACCCAGACCCAGACCGACCGCCAGCACAGACCCGGCTCTCACCTGTACAGGCCAAGGAAGGCGTTTTGACTATGACTTGTATGGTGTCCCGACTGAGAGGAACTGCGCATGCGCACCCAACGCGCAGCAGGCGGCGTCGCATTTGAAATGCCTGACAAAAGACATTTAAAACGGCGTAATTTATATTGACTGCACTAACCTCTTTCCAATAAATACACAACAAGTGCGTTTTGTATTGTAAAAATGATACGGAAAGGCAAAAAGCGCACAACGGATCAACACCTTGTTATATCGTAGCGAATTCGGGGGACAACGCAACCGCAGGAGCTGCCGCGGCCGGGAGGCGAACCCGTGTCGCCCGCACCGCAGGAGACGTCGCTGACCGCTCGACTAAAGGGTCAGACTCGCCAACTGGCGGCCAGGGTGTCCACTTATCCATGCACGTTACACTATCCTTTAACACAGTGGTTCTCAACCTTTTTGGGGTCCTGGACCCCCTGCGTATTTTTGATCTACCCTGGGGACCCCTCCACCTGATCTTGGGGGAGGGGGGTTGCAATTTGATAGAAACGGTAGAAACTGCATTTAAAATTGCATTATAGCATTTATTCACTCTTTGGGGCAAAAATACGAGCTTTCAGTTGTAACTTAGATATAGTTAACAAAACAGAATTCTTATGCAGTAACTTTCAGATATATGTAACAAAACAGAATATGCATTCAGTAACTTTCAGATATACACTACCGTTCAAAAGTTTGGGATCACCCAAACAATTTCGTGTTTTCCATGAAAAGTCACACTTATTCACCACCATATGTTGTGAAATGAATAGAAAATAGAGTCAAGACATTGACAAGGTTAGAAATAATGATTTTTATTTGAAATAAGATTTTTTTTACATCAAACTTTGCTTTCGTTAAAGAATCCTCCATTTGCAGCAATTACAGCATTGCAGACCTTTGGCATTCTAGCTGTTAATTTGTTGAGGTAATCTGGAGAAATTGCACCCCACGCTTCCAGAAGCAGCTCCCACAAGTTGGATTGGTTGGATGGGCACTTCTTTGAGCAGATTGAGTTTCTGGAGCATCACATTTGTGGGGTCAATTAAACGCTCAAAATGGCCAGAAAAATAGAACTTTCATCTGAAACTCGACAGTCTATTCTTGTTCTTAGAAATGAAGGCTATTCCATGCGAGAAATTGCTAAGAAATTGAAGATTTCCTACACCGGTGTGTACTACTCCCTTCAGAGGACAGCACAAACAGGCTCTAACAGGTACTATTTAATGAAGATGCCAGTTGGGGACCTGTGAGGCGTCTGTTTCTCAAACTAGAGACTCTAATGTACTTATCTTCTTGCTCAGTTGTGCAACGCGGCCTCCCACTTCTTTTTCTACTCTGGTTAGAGCCTGTTTGTGCTGTCCTCTGAAGGGAGTAGTACACACCGGTGTAGGAAATCTTCAATTTCTTAGCAATTTCTCGCATGGAATAGCCTTCATTTCCAAGAACAAGAATAGACTGTCGAGTTTCAGATGAAAGTTCTATTTTTCTGGCCATTTTGAGCGTTTAATTGACCCCACAAATGTGATGCTCCAGAAACTCAATCTGCTCAAAGAAGTGCCCATCCAACCAATCCAACTTGTGGGAGCTGCTTCTGGAAGCGTGGGGTGCAATTTCTCCAGATTACCTCAACAAATTAACAGCTAGAATGCCAAAGGTCTGCAATGCTGTAATTGCTGCAAATGGAGGATTCTTTGACGAAAGCAAAGTTTGATGTAAAAAAAATCTTATTTCAAATACAAATCATTATTTCTAACCTTGTCAATGTCTTGACTCTATTTTCTATTCATTTCACAACATATGGTGGTGAATAAGTGTGACTTTTCATGGAAAACACAAAATTGTTTGGGTGATCCCAAACTTTTGAACGGTAGTGTATGTAACAAAACAGAATATGTATTCAGTAACTTTCAGATATATGTAACAACACAGAATATGTATTCAGTAACTTTCAGATATATGTAACAAAACAGAATATGTATTCAGTAACTTTCAGATATATGTAACAGAATTTTTATGCAGTAACTTTTAACAATGCAAACGGGAGCGAGCTCTCTTATTAAAATACAATAAATTACACTTGTGAAACAGATGTAATTAGAGAAAAGATTCCTGTTACCCTTTATAGTTTAGGTAGATAAAGGTCTCAGTCACATTTGAGTAAAATAATCCTATTTCTATAAATGTCACAGGATCTTTTTTTAAAGATATTTTATTTTCACGGACCCCTTGCAATTACACCACGGACCACTAGGGGTCCGCGGACCCCGGTTGAGAAACACTGCTTTAACCGCTTCCGGCCCAACCCACTCCGCTAGCATCGGGGGGGGGGGGGGGCGCATGGCGTGTAGGACCACCATAGCGTAAGCGGTTATTTTCTTGCCCGGTGCGGGATTCGATACGAGGTGTCCTGCACCACAAGGTGACGTCACTAACCGCTCGGCTAAAGGCTCAGACCCACTAGCTAGGGGCTAACGGGTCTTATTAGCAGTTTACAGTATCGTTTATCGTCTTTCATATCGGGATGAAACTCGGATATTGTCACATCACGATACACAAGTTGTGTTTTTTTTTGTTGTTGGTCTAAATGAATGATAACGAGACCCTACGACCTCATATTCTTACAAAAGTGAATTGTGGAATATGGAAGGGACTACTACCTGAAAAATAGCGTTGGTTTGACATCGTACTTTACGTTACCCAACGCGTCAACGCGATGAGCGCTCTGAGTGGCTGTTGCTAGGAAACCGCTACAAAGACACAACTTGCTTGATGAACCTCACCAATTCCTAAAGTTCTGTGTAACACATATTCTGATATGCGTCGATATCGTGCAAAACCCGATATATTTATTGATATAGTCAACGTGTTCCACTACTAACGGTATCGAAATGATCACGCAGCACCAGTCATTAGTCTGTGCCAAACTATGCACGTGACCTACTTACCTTCTTCATGTTGACCTCTCCAGTTTAAAGCGACTGGAGCTCTCTGATGAACAAGTGTCCCCCCCCCCCCCAGCTGTCTGTGTCCTGCCGTGTTGTGTTGCTCTACGTATTTATCTCGTTTTTAGACGATACCGACCCAGATGTGGAGAGCGGTTTGTAATCCCGAGGCCTTCTTAACTCTGCCACTTACACAGCGAGCCAGCCGCATTGGCGTCCATCTTGGAACGGGTGCATTGTGGGAAATGTAGGATTCCTCTCGCTGAGGCGCCCGGGCCGCTCTTCCAAATCTATCAAACTTCATTTAAATAGCACATTTCCTGCACTAAATTGTAATGCACGGAGATTTCCATTAAGGGGTTAGTAGACATAAAAAGACAGCAATGCTAAAACAAGAAAACAGACATTAAACTCAGCAAGCCATCCGTCACTTTGTTGCCTTTTATATTCTTGAATACCCGTTTTCAGTTGTGTTGTTTTAAAGCACTCTTAAAACGTATTGTATCTCTGATGTAAAGCACTTCAGGCTGCATTTTATGGACCAGCGGTGCAATATCAATTAAGTCTATTATCCACCGTTAGTGCGGTCGCCTCACGGTAAGAGGGTCCTGGGTTCGAGCCCCGGGGTAGTCCAACCTCGGGGGTCGTCTCGGTAAGAGGGTCCTGGGTTTGAGCCCCGGGGTAGTCCAACCTCGGGGGTCGTCTCGGTAAGAGGGTCCTGGGTTTGAGCCCCGGGGTAGTCCAACCTCGGGGGTCGTCCTCTGTGTGGAGTTCGCATGTCCTCCCCGTGTCTGTGTGGGTTTCCTCCGGGTGCTCCGGTTTCCTCCCACAGTCCAAAGACATGTAGGTCAGGTGACTCGGCCGTACTAAACTGTCCCTAGGAATGAATGTGTGTGTGTGTGTGTGTGTGTGATGGCCTGGCGGCCTGTCCAGGGTGTCCCTCCGTCTGCCACCCAGTGACTGCTGGGATAGGCTCCAGCATCCCCGAGAGCAGCATAAGCGGTTCGGATAATGGATGGATGATCATTTTTATAATTATCAAATAAAAAATAAAGCCCTGTGTAGTGAATGTTGAATGAAAAGATGTACATCATCTGGGAACCATTGTGATTTTGCTCTTATTAGATTTACAACCATCATGTATTCACCCCCCGCCAATTTTAAATCCCCTTACGACCCGTGCATGGTTCCCAGAGCATTTACAAGGCAGCGCTGCAGAAGCTAAAGGACAAATTCAGAAGAAACTTGACTGGCAGCAGCACCACAAACAACACTGCTCCGTTTACGGGGAGCCAGTGTCCTCCACCGTCTCTGCTAAGCTCACAGATGGGGCCAGCCGGGGATTGTAAAATATGGCTAAGCAAACTCTGCAGTCATTTCTCACAGACCGGTCTGTTTGTTTGCTCGTCTCTTCAGGAGTCGGGGTTTTTTTCCCCCACCGTGTTGATACCCGACCATCTGCTGCTGAGTTCATCTAGATCTCGTTATACCTTCTCCCATCGCCGTGTTTACCCGCCTGTCTGCGCCCTCTCAAGTTCAGGACTAAAGATTACCATTCACAATGGAGCATTTCCCCACCAGTCCGTCCCACAAGTTTATAGTGTGAAGGTCTGACAAATAAAGACAGAGTATCATAAACCTTTTAAAAAAAACAAACCTTTTATTTACAAAAGTAAACGAGAGACATCTGATCTCCATCTCCTCTGGTTTAGGTACCTGCAATTCAGAGTTGATGTCAGGTGAAGTTTAAAATAAACCTTTACAGCCTCTCAGGTTAAAAATCCCTGATTACTGAAGACAGCGTACAGTCATAAAATGCAGTTTGAAGTCAGTAGATTTCATTTCAGTCACCCGGGTAGCAAAATGTCAAAAATGAAACGCAAGACTCTCAACGGGACTCGTGCAGAGATGAATCCAGTTGAGTGTTTTGCATTTCTTTTCTTTTTTTGACACGTCATTTAATCCTATTAAAGGTACGATCCGCAATGGCGTGCACTCCCACGGAGTAGCCCGACAACAGGAGAGAACCGTGACATCTCTCTCCATCAGGGCAACACCGTGAAGTTTTTTTTTCTGGGGGGGGGGGCATTTCCTCCCCTTTTCCTCCCCAGTTGTACTTGGCCAATTACCCCACTCTTCCGAGCCGTCCCGGTCGCTGCTCCACCCCGTCTGCCGATCCGGGGAGGGCTGCAGACTACCACAGGCCTCCTCCCATACATGTGGAGTCACCAGCTGCTTCTTTTCACCTGACAGTGAGGAGTTTCACCAGGGGGACGTAGCGCGTGGGAGGATCACGCTATTCCCCCCAGTTCCCCCTCCCCCCCGAACAGGCACCCTGACCGACCACAGGAGGCGCTAGTGCAGCGACCAGGACACATACCCACATCCAGCTTCCCACCTGCAGACACGGCCAATTGTGTCTGTAGGGACGCCCGACCAAGCCGGAGGTAACAAGGGGATTCGAACCGGCGATCCCTGTGTTGGTAGGCAACGGAATAGACCGCCACACCATCCAGATGCTCTGTGGATTGTACCTTTACGTTCTGACCAACTTAAAACACCAGCAGCTTAGAAATAAACACAAATCACTTCAGTGCCAAAATAAAGGTCTACTTCCAAAGGATATGACAGAATAAGGATACAAATGGTTCTGCTGGGTCACAATTTCAAGGCTCGACATCTTGAAAAAAATAAGTGTTTAAAACAACATTATAATGGCAGTTATGTTTGCGATACATATGTGAGTATCCTTTAAAACAAATAACTTTTCTTCTGTCTGTCTGGCAGGACGTGAAATACTTTTAGAATAACGGAAGATAAAACTCGCTCACCTGTTGACTTCAGCGTGGTTTTGTTCCTCTCCTGGGGTCGGCGGCGTCGGCTTTGGGCCGGGCTGATCTGGCGAATTGCTGTGGGCTTTGAGTTAAGGTGTGGGTACAGCAGACATGACAGCTCCATAAACCACCAGTGAAAACCTCGTCTGAGTCCAGATAATTTCAGGATTCAGCTGAAAATGCTTTTCAGAGCTTTTAACGGTCATCTCTGAAATGGAGCGGGCTTTCTGTCCAGCCCGCTAAAACAACACCAGCCGGGGCCCAGAACCGCTTTTCTCTCGACACGTACGGACGCTACTTATACACGATATGTCTGTTGGTGGGCGATTCAACATTGGATTCATCTGAACCTCCCCCAGGGCATTACTGTGGTTCATCACGCTGAAGAAACAATAGCACATTTACACACACACACACACACATTACCACTGACCCGGAAACGTCTGTTAGTCATCCATATGGACCGCTTGTAGAACGAAAGGTCCACATTCATACCAGGGTTTACTTCTGGTGAAGGTTTCCTGTAAAGCCGACTGCATGCAGCCTGATCCTACGGAAAAGCGGGTTTTGTCTGGCCGGTAGTGAAATGGCGTCTCTGGGTGACTGACAGCACGGGGATGTATGTATGAAAAATGTAAGCCTGGCTTTTCCCGAAGCTGTGGATGCTTCCCTCAAGCAAACTTAATTTGAGAAAAGGTCTCGGCTCTGTTGTTGATAAATGTCTCGAGTCTGATAAATATCATCATAAGTGGACCATAAAAGAGTTTGGGTGTCTGCTGCTTACCGTAACACACCCACCCTTGCAGACACTGGTCGATAAATCAGTGACAACCGGTGACATTTACATGGCGGGGTACAGCTTCTAGATAGAAGAGTGGTAGTGGAGCGGGCGGACATGGAAAACTCTGCTGTTCGTACAGTCTTGGAGTTTGATCTGTTAGGATCTGAAAGGTATCCCGGCGTCTGAAGACACCTGTCTGACATCACTAAGCTCTAATGCAGTTCCAACGAAACACTAAAATAACTATCATGAGGACTCTAAACTGAGACTGGGCGGCACGGTGGTTAGCGCGGTCGCCTTGCAGAAGGTCCTGGGTTCGAGCCCCGGGGTAGTCCAACCTTGGGGGTCGTCCCGGGTCGTCCTCTGTGTGGAGTTTGCACGTTCTCCCCGCGTCTGCGTGGGTTTCCTCCGAGGGCTCCAGTTTCCTCCCACAGTCCAAAGACATGTAGGTCAGGTGAATCGGCTGTACCATCTTCAATATCGTCTTTCTATGCATGTTGTAGCTGTAACACTCCATTAGCAGCCATGATACTGAGCAGTCTTGTGTGTCTCCGAAACGCCACTGAAACGACGTCCCGCCAGTGACGTCACCAGGGACAATCCATGAATGTGAAAATGTCAACCCTTACTTCCAGGTTGGCCGCTACCTTCTGTGGGCTACACTGAATAGGAAAATGCAAATAAATACACTACATACAACTTTTGTAGCAAATGCCACCAAACACGATATAAAGATGGCGATTCATGGGTTGTCTGAAAGTGACATTTAATTCTGGTGCAATTCCACACAATCTCAGCAGTGGTTGAATGAATAAACTCTACTGATCCCCAAAGGGAAATTCTTCTTTGCATTTAACCCATCCTCGCTGTGTAGAGTGGGCAGCCGCCGTGCAGCACCCGGGGAACAACTCCTGTTCGTGTTGCCATGCCTTGCTCAGGGGCACAGACAGGAGTATTAACCCTAACATGCATGTCTTTTTGATGGTGGGGGAAACCGGAGCACCCGAAGAAAACCCACCACAGATATGGGGAGAACATGCAGACTCCACACATAGGACGACCTGAGATGACCCCCAAGGTTGGACTACCCCGGGGTTTGAACCCAGGCCCTTCTTGCTGTGAGGCGACAGCGCTAACCACTGCGCTGCCCATGTTTTAGAGAAACAATGAGGACTGCTCGATGCTATGGCTGCCAGTGGAGTGTTTTGCCTACAACATGTGTGTATACATAGAGTAATGTTGAAAATCATGACTGTGTCCCTTTAACATAGACAACCCCTGTTGCCACTTGTTTCCACTCCTGTCACAGAAACCAGCACCCCGCCTATACCACAACCCCCTAAAAATACAACTTGCCAAAAAAAAAAAAAAAAAAGTTGGAAGGAAGGATACAACAACGAGCGGCTTGTCGTAGAGAACGTAGCCATTGGTTTCCCGCAGGGCCTTCTCGGCGCTGCGCTCGCTGGGGAGTCCGACAAAGGCTTGTCCTTTCATCCGCCCCTCCTTCATTAACACCACGTCAAACCTGAGGAGAGACAGGAAGGGTCACACACCTCTACCGCCGAGTCGGTCACACTGCAGAGCCACGCAACGCAACAAGAGGAGCATGTCTTACACCGAACACCAAATCCCGACAAAAGCAGATAATACTGCCGGGCCAGATGGGAAATGATAAACATCACGATGACCATAGAGGTTTACACACGATATCATCATACCATATCTGCTCACATGTACAAGCAGACCAGGTCATACCGAGCGGTTTGGTGATGGAAAGTACAACAGAAAACCCGAACTAGTTTCAAATACCACGTTCCTCACATTTGAAACCTCGTTTTGTGAGAAAATTAGAACAGATTCTTTTTTTTCTCCTCCCTTTTTCTCCCCAGTTGTACCCAGCCAATCACCCCACTCTTCTGAGCCGTCCTGGTTGCTGCTCCACCCCCTCTGCTGATCCGGGGAGGGCTGCAGACTACCACATGCCTCCTCCCATACATGTGGAGTCATCAACTGCTTCTTTTCACCTGACAGTGAGGAGTTTCACCAGGGGGGCGTAGCGCATGGGAGGATCATGCTATTCCCCCCAGTTCCCCCTCCCCTCTGAACAGGCGCCCCAACCGACCAGAGGAGGCGCTAGTGCAGTGAACAGGACACATACCCACATCCGGCTTCCCACCCGCAGACATGGCCAATTGTGTCTGTAGGGATGCCCGACCAAGCCGGAGGTAACATGGGGATTCGGACTGCCCATCCCTGTGTTGGCAGGCAATGGAATAGACCGCTATGCTACCCGGACGCCCAGGCAACAGATTTTGGTTAAAATTTCGATATCAAGATTGTGTACCAGGGTCTGGCAATATCTAAATTTCATCCGGATAAAATACCTCTGAAAGAGGATAAATTATATTTAATTACTGAGAGAAATACCAAAGCAGTCCCATTCAAGACAACAAGCTCTGCCTTGTTGTGTGGCGTGTGTGTGTGTGTTTGTGTGTGCGCGCGCGCCTTGTTGTGGGGTGAACGGAGCAGAATTAAATGTTATTTATACGCTGGTAAAACATGGTACAGTAATTTCTATTGTTACTGTTGACTGGCCTATGCATCTTTTTTTTCTCTGCCATTCTATGTCGATGGCGGTGCTGACTCGGCTGCTCACGACCCTCCAGAACCCAGCTGTGTGTGAGCGGTTAGCGCTCATCTGCGTCTGGGAGCTCGACACGCGTTTGACAAGACGGGTGTTATTTTGAGGCCCCGCTGACACAAAGGGAAAACGTGAGTGTCCTCGTGAGCTCCATCTGTGTGTGGCAATCCAAAATAAGGTACTTTGCATGACTAACTTCAGACTTTCAAGTCAAATTTACACCTTATGCTACGTTCAAAAATAGGATCAGATAGAATACCCCCCCCCCCCGGGTGTGCAGTGACATGCAACCAAGATTAATGAGGTTCAGAATGCAGGACATATACAGCTGAGGACAGCGTCAAGTTATTCTGGTTGAATACGGGTTTTACCGGAGGCGGATTCCCTGCTCCTGGTTTCTATGTGGAGGGTGACCGGCAGAATCTGTTTGAACACCCACTACGTGACCCGGTTTGCTAAATTCCTTGTTAAGCTGTTGGTTATGTGCACACTGGTTAGGCTAATGTAGACTTTTAAAGTTAATTATTCATTTTTACACCAAACAGGATGACATACATGTTTCTCTCAGCGTCTGATGAAGGGTTGATGTATCTCCCGTAGATGTACTTCAGGTCCTGGAAGACAAAACCGTCACCAAAACCAAGGAAAATATCAATAACTTCATAAAAAATACATACATACATACACACACACAGACACACACACACACACACACAGACACACACACACACACACGGCTAGATGATAATGGACAAAGGAGTGATAAATGATTCAGAAATAAATGAACACACAGCACAGGCCTTGATAACCACTTGAACACGGGCCAACAGACGTGAAGTGGGTCGGCATTTATAAAAGGTACATACTTTCTCTTCCACTTGCTTGGCGATATTTTTCACATACAGTCGGCAGGTCGGCTCGCCTGGTTCATAACTTTTAAACACAGACATCCTTTTTATCTCTGAAACAAGAGGAGAAAAATAAAAACACAGCTCAGCTCAGGTGCATTTCAAACACAGGTAGAAAAGAAGCCAAACGGTGCTTCTGCTCACATGACGGCAAACTCAAAAGCCTTTCTGACTTCACGTCCAGCACTGAGCCCATCTTATTTAAACCAGAGCCAAATGGAGACGCAAGACACGCACAGCAGCATAAAGCCACAAGTAAACCCTGGACCTAAACAGGGCGGCACGGTGGCACAGTGGTTAGCGTGGTCGCCTCACAGCAAGAGGGTCCTGGGTTGGCCAACCTTGGGGGTCGTCCCCCCAACCTATTTTCAGTTTTTACAAATTTTCAGCAAAAAATACCCAGATTTTTAAACTGATTTTCCCCCGGATTTTATGTTTCCACGGATCCAAACGTAGTTCTTGTTCGTGTGAGGTTATGTAACAGTGTCCTCTTGTGGCGAAATTCGGCATGCTGGATGGCTTTGAAAAATAAAAACTGAAAACGCTGAGCCTTGCCTATATGTAATTAATCATCATATAAGAAACATTTTGGCGCTGCAGGCATTCAACACCGTCACAGGTGGTTTCGCACTGGAGTCTACTGAAGAGTTTACCTTGCGAGGCTGCTGGATTCGCGGGATCACAAGATCACACAAATCCATCTTGCCAGGCTTCAAGTTATGCGCTTGTGGCTGAACCACAGTGGTTCGAACCAAGCAGCGTACTATGAGGAGCTACTGGCGGATACGGGTGTGGTTTAGGTGTGACGACAGCTAGAAGTGACTGTTCCTTCGAAAACAACAATGGCGGCTCCTAAAGAGGTTAGTGTAGCTGCTGCTACAGCATCAGTTACATCACACCTGGGGAGTACATCTCCACTGAAAGAAGAGCAAAGAACAGCACTGAAGGCTTTTCTCGATGGAACATATTTTTTCGCTCTTCTCCCGACTGGCTTCGGCCAGAGTTTGATTTGACCTGATCAGTTTACGTCAGCCCGTGATAGACACTGCTAGACAGACAGCTCATCCAACCACCTGCCAAGGATTTTATGAAAGTGCCTGCCCTTTTCCAAACGGTTTCCAAAGACGACGTCTCAGATGGTTATGTGCAACAGATCATCTGGCATGTGAGGTTATACTGAAGGGTACCTTGCATGTCCTTTCGGACCTGTTGGATCCTATACAGAGACGGATCAATAACAGACAGAGAGATCAATAGATATATCATTAGGTAAATTGATAGATATATGGTATCAAAGTTACTTATCCACACTACCTAAAAGTTAATTGCTAACGAGCTGCTCACCTAGACTTGTTATGAATACACACTACAGCGAGCTACCAAGCTACAGCTTATCTGTTCCAAACACCGCTCCATTTGGTGGTGCCAGACAGTCAGAAAAGCCGGTGTAAGCCACATTGGAGAGCAGATGGGAGGACAACGAGGAGAAATGAAAGACAGCGGGCGGTGATCTGGGATATGAGCCGCCAGCCGTTCAGCTCGGTTCCAGGCCCGGATACAGCTGACTGTGACTGATATGGGGAGCAAGGAGCTCTCCCCATTTGTTGATCAGGTTTGTGTTACCACCTACAAGCCCGGTGAATGATGCTACATCGACCCTCTCCAGTGGTGTCCTGGTCACTAGTTTGGACTCTAACAATTACCCCACTCTTCCGAGCTGTCCCGGTCGCTGCTCCACCCCCTCTGCCGATCCGGGGAGGGCTGCAGAATACCACATGCCTCCTCTGATACATGTGGAGTTGCCAGCCGCTTCTTTTCACCTGACAGTGAGGAGTTTCGCCAGAGAGATATAGCACGTGGGATGATCACCCCTCCCCCCTGAACAGGCACCCAGACCATAACCTAACATACATATCTTTTGATAGTGGGAGGAAACTGGAGCACCGGGAGGAAACCCACACAGACACAGGGAGAACATGCAAACTCCACACAGAAAGGACCTGGGATGGCTTGGGGTTTGAACCCAGGACCTTCTTGCTGTGAGGCAACAGTGCCGACCACTAGGTCACCATGCTACCATTTAAATCATAAATATCTCCAAATTGATTACCGTTTCTCTGTAGTAATGCACTAAAGAACCTTGAGTGACATATGTACTGGCTGTGTTGGTACTGTAAGTATGTTGTACAGACGGTCATATTACTTAGTATTATTAACAGTATTAACAGTCTCCGAATGGACTGTGTAAGTTTTAGCCACTTCCTGAATATACTGCCCAAACCTCACACACGGATGTCACATCTTAGCACATAAAAATATGAAAAATATGCCATCTAAGTGGGTAAAAGCATGCTTTTATAACTTAGCTTTAAAATTGTCCATGATCTTAACAATTTTTCCAGAACATTTGATCAATTTTTTAATTTTCCAGGTGTTTTCCATGACACGCGGCTACACTGTCCACATGAAAAACTGCCCAGTGGCAGATTTAACCTACCAGCAGATAAAGAAAGACAGATAAATGATGTAGTCTTTCGACTTTTGAACCCAGAGCTATTTGTCCTATACACTGGCTCTTCTTGGATTAGAACAAACACAGCATGACTTTTCTTCTCTGCTCTTCACAGGACACCGGTACATCAACAACTCGACAAGATATCGTCATCTGTTTTTTTGGACATGAACATTTGCTCTGTCGGCTGCCACAATGGAGCCCATCGGCAAAAATCTATTCCCATTAAAGAAGTGGGCCGCAATTAAACGGTTTTCAAGTCTGACATGAACAGGTGTCGGCGGGTGGAGATCAAGGTGAGGGTGGAAAAGGGAAACAGTGTGTGATGGGAGATCGCGGGCGAGGCCTACCATCTCTGGAAAGGCGTCCCTTCTCCAGCTCCTTCCTGGAGATGACGTCTGAGGGGAGGTCCTGCTCCTCGTCGCTGTGCTCCTCTTGCTGCTGGGAGGCTTGGATGCTGGGAAAGAGCTTCCCAAAGCCTTCTCCCGCCTCCTCCAGGCTGCTGCTCGCCACGGGATTCCTCTCGTCCTCCTCTAAAGCAGACAAACACAGAGGGCGTTAGGAAGGGTTAAAATCTAACACACCTTCAAGGAAAACAGCAGTGATTTCCATGCTGGTCTGTTTTCTCCGGGTTTAACATTGTTTATATTGGCTTTTGGAAGGAAGGGCAATTTATACATGATCAGGGCGGAGAATTGGTTGAAGAAGCTGCAGAATGAAGGGAAGAGGCTTCGAATGGACTTTTGTTTTTCTCGCATTAAACTTCAAATAAAGACCTGAACTCAACTCTAAACCCACTCCTGCTTTGAAAATGAGTTCGAGAGGCAGAGGCGGAGGAAAAAAAATCTCTGGGTGAACGATAGGAAAAGGCGCAAATGCATTCTTACGTGCGCACGCGCGCGCACACACACACACACACACACACACACACACACACACACACACACACACACACACACACACACACACACACACAGAAGATAAAACGACTAGGAGCAGTGGGCCTGTACAAATCCGGGGCCAAAAAAAAAAGAAGCCTGTCACCCACATATAGCGTATGTTGCTGTGCACTCAGGCAAGCAGTACGGGGAACTGTTCTGATACACTCTGCAAAAAAACAAACCTGATCACTTCTTTCAAATTATCCGCTTCCTTATCTCCCTTCCCACCTCCACTTTCATTTAAATAGCTTGTTTATCAGAGCCACCACTCACACTTCCCCAAAACAAGACTAATCCAAAAAGCCACCTGTCATAGTTTATCTCTCCCGTGCCTTGAGGAAATCTTTTGTGTTTGACTTTGAGATCTGTTTTACTTCTCCGGGGCTCGCCGAGCGGAGAGGTTGTAGAAGCGGGTCGCTACAGAGAAGGGAGATAAGGCGAACCGGGAAACAGCCCAGCTGACAGGTAACACAAACGGAGCCGCCGATGGCGTTTTATCATACAGATAATGGCAGAGCTTCGACAGCACGAGTTCCCCTTGTAGCAGCCCGGGTGAGGAAAACACTATAAGGACGCCGCTTCGACTTCATCCGATGGAAAAGCTCAAGCTGATGGCAACTGGAGTAACAGATGTATGAAATGATCAACACACGACTCCATGTCATCAAGATAATGAATGTGATGGACACAGGTTAACACTGAAAAACACCAACCTGCTACCCTGTCTAACACAATATAACCTGACTGCAGCCACAACAGCTTCACACCTTAACTTCAACGCTAGATGAGCTCCAGATAATATAACCCAGTTCTTGTAGCCTTCCTGCTGATCCAGTTTCCATTCAACAGTTCAGGATTTCTCCCTCATGCTGGTTTGGAAACTCAACAAGCCAATGCAAATTAATTTGGGCTATTTAGTAGAAAATGTGTTCCAACCAATATCAAACCCATCAATCTGAGTATAAATTAGCTGCTTTGGGGCATCCAGGTAGCGTAGCAGTCTATTCTGTTGTCTACCAACAAGGGGATCGCCGGTTCAATTCCCCATGTTCCCTCCGGCTTGGTCGGGCATCCCTACAGACACAATTGGTTGTGTCTGCAAGTGGGAAGCCGGATGTGGGTATGTGCCCTGGTCGCTGCACTAGCGCCTCCTCTGGTCGGTCGGGGGAGTCTGTTCAGGGGGGAGGGGGAACTGGGGGAAATAGCGTGATCCTCTCACATGCTACAGCCCCCTGGCGAAACGCCTCACTGTCAGGTGAAAAGAAGAGGCTGGTGACTCCACATGTATGGGAGGAGGCATGTGGTAGTCTGCAGCCCTCCCCGGATCAGCAGAGGGGGTGGAGCAGGGACTGGAATGGCTCGGAAAACAGGGTAATTGGCCAAGTACAACTAGGGAGAAAAAGAGGGGGAAAAGCAACAACAAGAAAAAAAAACAGCTTCTTTGGTTCGTAATGTCGCTATAATGTGTTAAACATGACAAAAGTGACTACACTGTGAACTTGATTTGGTTATTATTCTTTTTTACAAGTGAAGAAATACCTCTCCTTTCGATGACAGAATCGGCCCCCTGATTCTTGCCCCCTCCTTCCAGTATGGCTGCCACTTCTGGAACTGAAAGGTGGAACTCTATTTTCCTTGACGTGGCAGACACGGGCTGCTCAAACACGTCGGAGGGCTGCAGCGTAGGCCCTGATGCACTGTGGGGGGAGACACACACACAATCACAACCTCCCTTACCTGCGACCTTTAAAAATGCTCACAATAAACTCATTTCCTGAGCGGGCGAAGGGTTTGGGATGGATATGTCATTTTCTGGTCAACAGACGATATTTCCCAGTCTGCAACACGCAGCCGTGAGACTCTGGGATGTGTGCGCACTTATAGTTTTGAAACAAGAGTTTGTGGTTTTCCATCATTAAGGGAGGGGTGTGTGTGGCACAGCGACAATAGCATCCAGGTCACACAGGGCTGTCTTTATGATGGAAGCGTATCGTCTGGAGGGGTTTGCTCCTCCTATTTTTTTTTTTTTTAACTGCGATTATAAAGAGTGTGGAACGGAGCGGTGTGCTGGGACTGCGATGTGCATGGATGCTCGGCGTACCTCTGAGAATCCGGTTTAGGAACACAGAGAAGATCCTTGATCTTCGGCTTCTTTCTCTTGGAAACAGTTTTTGTTCTCAGAGGTCTCTTGCATGCTTGATTGACCAGACCCATCAGGCGAGCAATCCTGGACAAAAGCAGCAAAAGGATTCAGATTAACATCTTAAAACTAACGTTGCAGAGAAAACTTAAATATTTTGGTGAGCCTATTTTTTTTATTTCAACCACTTCTGGCTTCAGAACATAAAATCTGGTGAATAGAGGTTACAATGCATGAGTTGCAGTGACAGTTTCAGTATGACTTTTTTTTTTTTGGACCCCCCCCCCCCCCTTTTCTCCCCAGTTGTACTCAGCCAATTACCCCGCTCTTCTGAGCCGCCTCGGTCGCTGCTCCACCCCCTCTGCCGATCCGGGGGGGGGGGGGGTTGCAGACTACCACATGCCTCCTCCGATACATGTGGAGTCGCCAGCCGCTTCTTTTCATCTGACAGTGAGGAGTTTCACCAGGCGGAAGTAGCACGTGGGAGGATCACGCTATTCCCCCCAGTTCCCCCTCCCCCCCGAACAGGCACCCCCGACTGACCAGAGGAGGCGCTAATACAGCGACCAGGACATACCCATATCCGGCTTCCCACCCGCAGACACGGCCAATTGTGTCTGTAGGGACACCCGACCAAGCTGGGGCAACACGGGGATTCAAACCGGCGATCCCCATGTTGGTAGGCAACAGAATAGACCGCCACGACATCCGGACACCCAGTTTCTGTATGACTTTAACAATCACGAAGCAATTTATGCTCCATGTCAATAACCAGGGGTATTTGAGTCCCCGCTGACATCATGGTAAGTTGTGGCCCACCTCTTTGTGTCTTCGTCGTCTCCACTCTCGTACTCCGACTCCTCCTCACTTGACAGCTCCATCTCCTCCTCTGGTAAAGGAGGGTTTTCTGGTGGCAGTGGAGGAGGCATGGGGACAGGTGGTACAGGAGGCTGCTCAAACTACAAGAAAAAAGATACCAGAGTCAGAACCATGTTTATTGGCCATGTAGGTTTGCACATGCATGGAATGTGACTGCGGTTTCGTGGCTGTGTGTGTACTTACACAGAATAACAACACTACAATCTTCAGATGTATAGACAAGGATTGACTTATACAGGCGAAATAAGCGGTCATAAAGTGCAATGGTGCAGAGAATATATCAGATATGCGTAAATTGATGTTAGCAGGTTACTTACATACATGCCTGAGGTAGATGGACATGTCAGAGTGTAAAAGATGATTGGCCTACTGTTGCCTATGGGCTGTTAGCTTAACTCACAGGGTTCTGATCCAAATAAGAGGTCAGCATAAGCAAAATTAAACTACTTTCTTTTTATTTTTTGGATCCCCCCCCCCACTTTTTTCTCCCAAACTGTCCAATTACCCCACTCTTCCAAGCCGTCCTGGTCGCTGCTCCACCCCCTCTGCCGATCCAGGGAGGGCTGCAGACTACCACATGCTTCCTCTGTTTGCCAGCCGCTTCATTTCACCTGACAGGGAGGAGTTTCGCCAGGGGGACGTAGTGCATGGGAGGATCACACTATTCCCCCCAGTTCCCCCTCCCCCCTGAACAGCAGCCCCAACTGACCAGAGGAGGCGCTAGTGCAGCAACCAAGACACATACCCACATCCGGCTTCCCACCCACAGACACTGCCAATTGGGTCTGTAGAGATGCCCGACCAAGCCGGCGATAACACGGGGCTTCCAACCAGCGATCCCCACCTTGGTAGGCAATGGAATAGACCGCCACGCTACCCGGACGCCCAGTTAAACTAGTTACTAAAAAAACTGGGATTCACCTTTATGAATAGTTGTAACAGGGAATATGGCGTCAAGTTGAACTGCACTGTGACTGCATGTACCAAGTAAATATTGTATAAGTCAAGGCTTACCATGGGAGGTCTGGCAGTGATCGGGCCAAAGGGACATGGTAAATTCATCTTGTTCATCAGGTGAAGAACCTGTGTGACGAGACCAAAGTGTTAACAGTTATTCCACTCAAGCTCATCTGCATATCTAAATTTCACAACGAGAGCCGTGTTGGAGATGACAAACACAAACACACCGCAAAAAGACAGCGTCTGCCTGCAGCTCCACATGGAAGCCAGCCCGTAAAGCTTCTGCATGTTGATGTAAAAGACAGGATGAGGGTGAGGCAGTGTGTGAGACAGTGACGGCGTCGCCGAGTGTGCAGGAAGCTCCAGCGCGACACACCAGCGCCACCAAGAAAGACAAGCGGGTAGCAGCAACAGTGAAAATGCAGTCGGCCTGGCTCTGAGGGAAATGTTAAGCCCATAACTCACACCTCCCACTTACAGTTTATTATTAATACTTGCTCCCCAAATTGAAATTTACAAGGCAAATATTTGATGTTTGATCTTTAAGAGGTTTGATGTCATTCACAAACCTCCGAGACATTTACTCTGCAACTAGAACGCCATTTCACCACGTTGAATCCGAAGCCTAGAAAGGCTGTCATATTTGCATATTTTGCACATGTTCCCATTTCCCACGTTGAGGTAAAAATAGAGATATATGTAAATGCACAGACAGCATCGGTGCCTGAAAACCGTTACTGTGTACACACAGCTGACTTAACGTCTGTGTGCAAACCCCCGCTACCGACGCAGAACTGAAAGAATATGAATGATGTACTCACTTGAACATAAAACTTTGGTACACTGATGAGGGCATGCGTTATATTTGTCAGGATTCCATTTGAAGGTGGTGGGTATAAATATTTCAGACTGGGGTTTACTTGAAATTTCAACCTGTGAAAAGAAAGAGAGGCAGAGCAGGGGAGGGAGAGAGAGACACAGAGAGAGAGCATGAGAGAGAGAGAGAAAAGGGAGTATTAGGTAAAGGAAAACCAGCAGCTGCATCCTGCAACCTTAAAAAAGAAGAATTTGGGGGGCGTCTGGGGAGCATGGTGGTCTATTCCATTGCCTACCAACACGGGGATTGCAGGTTCGAATCCCCGTGTTACATCCGGCTTGGTCGGGTGTACCCACAGACACAATTGGCAGTGTCTGTGGGTGGGAAGCTGGATGTGGGTATGTGCCCTGGTCGCTGCACTAGCACCTCTTCTGGTTGGTCGGGGCGCCTGTCCGGAGGGGGGGAACTGGGGGGGGAATAGCGTGATCCTCCCAGCACTACATCCCCCTGGTGAAACTCCCCACTGTCAGGAGAAAAGAAGCGGCTGGTGACTTCACATGTGTCGGAGGAGGCATGTGGTAGTCTGCGGCCCTCCCCGGATCGGCAGAGAGGGTGGAGCAGTGAACAGGATGGCTCAGAGAGCGGCATAATCGGCTGAATACAATTGGGGAGGGGGAAAAAAAGTCAAAACACCGGGAAACATGAATACAGAAGCAGGCTTGTGAGCTATAGATGGCTTGCTTATGTTAAAACCAGCCACATTACGGGACATCAGGACCAAGATGCCAAGCATGGACCAAGACGTTGTCTCCATGTAATAATGGCCGTGAGGGGTTCAGCCTGGGTAAAGAAAGTATGAGAGGCCAAATCCAATTCAACTCAGACACGTGGACTGGAAGTTTGTGTACAGTAGATGCACCGTCCCCTCTACTCGGTCAAATGACAGTGAGACTTGTGCGATGTGGCGCCCCTGCTGAGATGCAGAGGAATATATGATTAAAGCAGTTCGACATTTTCATTTGGACTGAATTCTAGATGGGATGCTTGAACTGCTTGTCCAGTGTGACGAAAAGGGCGGATGACTGTGAAAATGAAACCCATCTATGTGCTGCATGAGTGGTGAGTATAAAACTTGCATAGACTTCAAAAATGCCAAACTATTCCTTAAAAGTCATTGTTCAGAGATCAAGTAATAGCAGATGGTAAAGCCTAAACAAAGAATATAGTCCCTCTTATTGAACATAACACAAGGGAACGCTCCTCTTTGATATGATGGGAAGGAGATTTGATTACTTTGCTGGAATGGTACAGACTCGCAGCCTTGGAGCGAGGGCTATCAAAAACCACCTGGTGCCACCAACTGGCAGGACAGGCGGCCTGTCAGGTGCCGGGCACCGGGAGCTGTGAGAGCCCAGCCTGGCCCTCTAATTGGACATGAGGCCACTGACAGCTCCTGACCAGGGCCCTCAGACTCATGTACAGTTTTACTCAATCAGTCAGCGAGTCTGAGGGCAGCAACGAGGCAGGCGGGTGCTAAGCTGGGGGCCAGCGCACGCTCACGCTGACAGCCCTTATAGCTGATGTGAGGCGCGTATGTGAGTGTGTTGATGTGCAGGGGAAGAACTGTGTTGCGAGGTGGGTTAATGAACAGGTTACAGTCATGAAGTGGATTAAACCAAGATTTACTCTGTTTCCCCTTTCTTAGCTCTTGAAGTGCCATCCACTCACTAACCATGAATAACTGCCCACTAATCCCCCGTCAGTGAAATGTGAAAACGGCGGTTTCCTTTTCAGTGAAAGGGAAAACTTATGTGACCAAAGTTAATTTGTGTGCCACAGAATTTTCAAAAGGTTTTGCAAAAGAATGATATAAAACTCTGATAGTTTGGCACCCGGGTAGCCCAGTGGTCTATTCCGTTGCCTACCAACACGGGGATCAGCGGTTCGAATCCCCGTGTTACCTCTGGCTTGGTCGGCTGTCTCTACAGACACAATTGGCCGTGTCTGCGGGTGGGAAGCCAGATGTGGGTTTGTGTCCTGGTTGCTGCACTAGCGCCTCCTCTGGTCGGTTAGGGCGCCTGTTCGGGGGGAGGAGGGGGAACTGGGGGGACTAGTGTGAGCCCCCCACGTGCTACGTCCCCCTGGTGAAACTCCCCACTGTCAGGTGAAAAGAAGCGGCTGGCGACTCCACATGTATGGGAGGAGGCATGTGGTAGTCTGCGGCCCTCCCTGGATCAGCAGGGGGGGTGGAGCAGCGACCGGGACGAGTGGAGTAATTGGCCGAGTACAATTGGGCAGAAAAGGGGGGGGGGGGCTCTGATAGTTTATTATTATTTTGTCCATGAAATGTGACTTTGTGTCATAATACATCTCTGCAGGAAAGTGAGAGCTCTGTTGACAACTGGGTTGTCACACCGTCTTGTATTCTGGTGGTGACCCGACTGGTGGATGTCTTATGACACAGTGACTACAACATGTAATGTTTCATGACTTGTTTTCTCCAAACACCGCTTTACGTTCAACACAGTCGAAAGTTTCAATGAGACGAAAGATGACTCACAGCTGGTCAAGAGTACTCGTCCAACAATTATCTAAAACTGCATCGATGCATTCTGCCACACTTACCCCAGGTTCGGTGCAATGCCCATCTCTATGAGGGGGAAGGGTGGCGGCTGTTTCTTCTCTGGTCTCTTCTGCACTTCAGCAGTTTTAACACTACAGAGGAGGAAAATCAGTTCGTTACAATCCCACTTCAGGCATTATCCCGGACTAAACCGATCCTCCAAGTCTGCATAAGCAGACCCGCAAACTCTAGAGTCTTGAAAAAGATGACAAGATCCATCCATCCATTATCCAAACGGCTTATCCTTACTCAGGGTCGCGGGGATGCCAGAGCCTATCCCAGCAGTCATTGGGCAGCAGGCGGGGAGACACCCTGGACAGGTCGCCAGGCCATCACAGGGCTGACACATAAGCCTAGGGACAATTTAGTACGGCCGATTCACCTGACCTACATGTCTTTGGACCGTGGGAGGAAAAAAAAATTAAAATCAGGTAGCATGGTCCGGGGGCATTCTCTCCCGGAAGAACATTTTAGTGATTGTTATACGCAAATTAAACCTTCTGGAGCATTTTGAGATTAGAATACAAAGAGAAAGCATTTTTTTTGATAAACGCATATATTGAATTTGGATTATTTTAACCACAACTTCCGTCTACAGGCGAGAGAGGGGAAGAGGGAGAACACACGTCATGCTTTTCTTTTTTTTTTGTTCACGGCACATGCAGCTGCCGCCATGGGCGCCGTGTGGCAAATTGTGGCCAATCACTCACTCATGGACAACCTGAGAGGGACGTTTGGTAGGACGCATGCACAAATTCCACTGGGGGCTACGAGTGGCAAATTGTGGTCACTGGCTCACTCATAGACAACCTGATAGGGACGTCTGCTGTTGCCCCCTTTCTCAGTGAACACCCCCTTGCTGCACCTACGTGTGCAGTACAGGTGCGCTGTGGATCTGAAGCTTTCGTGTTTGTTTAAGTCTCTTCGCCTGTACAAGCGTTTCGCGTGCATCTCTGCGCTGCTCTGCGGAGGAAGGTGGCTTTAAACGCCCGGCGTTATTTACATCGCACTGTTCTGTGAGGCAGTGGCTACTGGGCTGTAAGCAGCACTTTATTTGCTCAGGCTGCTGGAAATCAAACTTGACTCATGGCAAACTCTCTCACGCCATGCACAATCATTCTCGTGTAATTCACTTGACCTGAGCAAATAAAGTGCTGCACTGTAGCCTCCACACACAGTAAGTGCAAACATGACAAGAGTGACGATGCACGTTCATGTTCGCTATGAAAATAAAGGCTTATGCTAAGTTTTGGTAGAAATTTGCCAAGGTCGAGTGTAAAGGGTGTCTTCAAGCAGACGTTACGCACCGATTGGCCCTCAGAAATGCCGCAGAATTTACTAAAACTACACTACTGATTGGGGCGGCACGGTGGCGCAGTGGTAGCGTGGTCACTTCACAGCAAGAAGGTCCTGGGTTCAAGCCGCGGGGTAGTCCAACCTTGGGGGTCATCCCGGGTCATCCTCTGTGTGGAGTTTGCGTGTTCTCCCCGTGTCTGCGTGGATTTCCCCCGGGTGCTCCGGTTTCCTCCCACAGTCCAAAAACATGTGGGTCAGGTGAATCGGCCGTACTAAATTGTCCCTCGGTGTGAATGTGTGTGTGGGCCCTGTGATGACCTGGCGGCTTGTCCAGGGTGTCTCCCCGCCTGCCGCCTGATGACTGCTGGGAGAGGCTCCAGCATCCCCGCGACCCTGTGCAGGATAAGCGGTTTGGATAATGGATGGACACTACTAATTGGACAATCCAATAAGGTTGATGATAGCCTGGATCAGCGGGAAGCACAATCTCATAGCCAAGACAGATAATGTGCAATCGCAGCCATTCTCTCCTCACACACTCAGCACCCCCCGCCCATTTTTAAAAACTCTCCGACAAGTTTGTGGTATGCATTAGAACATTGAGGAGGAGCAGCTCTTTATCTATTCATTTGGTTCGTTGTCCCCTGTGTTTTGCTAAATGCATTATTAATTGTGTCATCATAAAGTTTCAAGCCCATAAATTAAACTCATCCTACTCCATAAGATCAATGTCCAATGAGAAGAATGGGGTTATAGTTAAAACTATACTCAAATGAGAACTAACAGTTAACAGAGACCACCTGTAGCAGCATTAAAGCATTATTAAAGTTAGGCTCATTAGCTAATTATTCAAAATGCTCGGATTTTCTCTGTTTATGTAAAAACATTTTTTTCAATCTGTGATCTTAACGTGATTTTTAGTAGGGATCGACCAATTATCGGTCTAGCTGATTATCGGCTTAGATATGTCATTTTTCATATTGCTATCGGCATATTTTTGTCGGCCAAGCCGATATTTCCTTTTAAATCACATATTGAAAATGTTTACTATTTCCTTACATACAGAAAAAAGGTTTTGAAACAATCACATGAAGAGGAGAGATGTGAGTGAAAAGAGGAGAAAGGGGAAACTTGTAGAAAAACAGCAAGCAAGAATGGTCAGGTCGTGTGTTCAAAAGCCTAACTACAGCATTATCAGGAGTAAAATCTATTAGACACAATAAATGCATCAATCAAATTTCGCTGCACAGGAGCAAGGTTATGAAAATAAACTTCAAAATGAAGCTACAACCTTTATTTAGCTGGAACTCACCCGAACATTTTTCAAGGGATTTCTAAATTTTGCAGGAGTCTTTAAACCTTCTCAGCATCGGCAACATCATTCCTTCAAAATACATTATTGACAGTTGCTTTTAAAAACTGTCATAAACTTTCATAAAGGGAGAGAGCAAAGGACAACTCTTTGGTAAACTGGTCGGGCTGTCAATGAATGTTCAAATTCGTATATAACTGAATCGTGGGGAAAAAAAAAAACACATGGGAGGGTTTTGTCTGTGTCCTATTCCTCAACTTCCGTGCCGGCTACTCCTGCTGAATCTCCAAACTGGGAGCCCACAGACTCCCACCTACTGCAGATAATACACTGACTATTGGTAAGTACCTCATGCAACCCCACTTCAAAAAACCCGAACTATCCCTTTAAAGATAAGAGAAAGGGAACATAATGACACTAATGCACATTTTTCCATTCAGTTCAGTCAAAGCCTGCTGGGAGCACTCGAACCAATTTATGTGGAATTATTTTAATATTGTAATTATTCAGTTTGATCCAAGTTTACTTCCTGCTGTCCATGCTGTTTAATTCATTCCGTTTTCATGTTTTGGAAGTTACTTATTTTTTTTATTAAAGAAGAATTCCACTCAGATTGTTATCTAGTACCTTGACCATCATGCGCTTTATTTTTTCAAATATTTTCTGTTTTACACAAAATTCAATCAAACCTATGTTCATTTAAAGGCAGCCTTGTGTTGGGGTTTGTGTCGCTGTAAATTTTGGTACACATTGTTAAAAAAAAAAAAAATACTGCAAATGAATATCGGCCCCAAATATCGGTTATCGGCCGCCATAACGTACCGATAATCGATATCGGTATCGGCCCTGAAAAAAAAAACAAAGAACCCATATCGGTCGACCCCTATGATCAAAAAGGAAGCCATCTTGCTCTCTGATAAATGCTCAAACACTTAGTACGTGCAAGAAGGAAAGGCAGCTGTGATACTTATTCAGCCTAGTGGGTACAGTTTGTGCAGGGCAAGTGGAATAACTGATTTGGTTGTGATTATCATTTGTCATGGTTCAGGAAAATTACCTGTCTGACACAGGTGGGTCCTTTAACACTGTGACATGATCTTGGCCTTTGGCAAACTCCACAACAAGCGTGTGCTTGAGAATTTCTGATTGATGGAGTCTGCTGAGTGCCTGAAAGACATATGGAAGCAAATATATATCTCAGAATACTTCTGCATTAGCAAATGTCTGTTAATATATGTAACTGTAGTTATTTTAGTTTGTGTAGATACATTGCAATTACAATTCATCATAAAATACAAAGATCACCTTTGCTGCCGACTTCTCACTGCTGAAAGTGGCAAATGCTGCATGTTTCTATGGAGACAGTAAAAGTCAGTTTTGTTAGTTTGAAAATATCTACTTGAAAATATGTAAAGATAAAGCTGTTTTTCAGTGTGAAACCATCAGTTATTTTTTTGGATGGCCTATAGTCCATGCAAAACTCTTGGGAAAACTTTTTACATTATGTCTTTATGCGTGCTCAATAATCCAGTAAGAAAATGCCAGAAAGGTGAATCAGTTCATCTGGACACGTTTATAGAGAGAGAAACGTTTCGTCATCATCTAAGTGACCTCTTCAGTCTCAACTCACTGCAGGTATCCCACCCTTATAAACAATACAGTGGCATAACAACCGAAACCAACAATCAGTTTCAAACACAAATTGCCATGAGCATTAACTAGTTTCAATGGCCATGTGTACTATTCACAGATTTGGGAATGGTCGCAATCACAGCATTGTAAAATGAGATGTGATGCGACAGATGTACCCTTAGGCCCCCCTCTTGCATACGGGATGGTTGTTCCCTCTTCACCAGCGTTCCTCCCCATCAAGGATGTGCAAATCCTCATCCTTAAAAGAGTGGCCACTGGCCTGTAGATGGGTGCAGACTGTGGAGTCTTAGCCTAACGTGTTAGCTCTTCTGTGTTGTGACATCCTCTTGGTCAGCGTCTGTTTGGTTTCCCCAATGTACAAGTCACGGCCATCCTCTAGGCACTTAACAGTGCACTATATTGCTCTGTTTGTGCCAGGGGACCCGATCCTTGGGGTGGACCAATTTCTGGCGCAGTGTTTTGGGGTTTGAAAGCAACTGAGACATGATATTTGAAAAATATGCATCTCAACTGTTCCGACACTGCCACCAGATACAGAATCACCACTGGTTTATGCATATACCCCTTCCACACTGGCCAAAAAACCCGCTAACATCCACCTTTTTACATTGACCAAAGGCAGATGTTAGCAGGTTTTTTTGGCCACTGTGAAAACGTCATTAGACAGCTGTTGTCCTTCTCCCATCGATTGGCTGGTGCACTGTTTGGGCGTCTTCCTGGCTTTGACAAACGCCCAGTTAGGATAACCACACTTATCCAGGGCCTGTTTAATGTGGGATTTCTCCCCTTCCCCAGCTGCTGTGTCAGTGGAGACATTGTCAGCTCGGTGGTACAGCATCCTGATGACTCCTAGTTTGCGCTCCAGTGGATGATGCGAGTCAAACCTTAAGTACGTTTGAGCTGGTTTACGGTAAACATCAAAAATCCTCTGTGAATAGTACACATTGCCATTGAAACTCTAGTTAATGCTCACGGCAATTTGCATATGAAACCGATCGTTGTTTTCGGTCATTATGCCACTGTATTATTTATCGGGATGGGGATACCTGCAGTCAGTTGAAACTGAAGAGGTCACTTAGATGAGTGATGAAACATTTCTCTCAATAAACGTTGTGTCCAGATGAACTGATTAAACTTTCTGTCATCTTTACAGTTTGATATTTAGACTTACAATGCATCAGCCAGGCACAACCTACCAAAGGTCCTCTGTCTGAGAACTGTCTGACTGACACGGCTCCAAAGTACATCAGGAGGTCCTCTTTCTCCTCCGGGGTCAGTTCAGCTGGTAAATGTCGGATGAGCAGGGTTTTAGCCTCCTTTCTCTGGACCAGTGACTCATTATTGTCCATTTTACTGCAGAAGGAAAGAAGCCTGATAAATAAACGTTACAAAAAACGTTCCTTGCTGCATATATGCTGTTATCTATATTTGTTTCTACCTGTTTGGGCATCATATCCACAATACTAATGAGTGTTTATCAAAAATGCCATTATGTAAATATTTTGTGAGCGCACCAACAGTCATCTCTACAATGTCATCAAACTATCAATATCGAGGTATTCGGTCAAAGACATCGTGATATTTCATTTTCTCCATTTCACCCAGCCCTAATAAGGGGTCAGGAAATGGATTCAGCGCAGAATCACAATACCACCCTGCAGCAATTTCCTTGAATTACATCACTGAAGCACAGTGAACGGATGCCGTGAAGAGGTTTGTTATTATGATTTCTGCATCTCTGTATTTGAATTTAAATTGTTTGAATGTTTTACTCAGGGAAACGTCGCCATGTTTTGGACTTTAATGACATATGGGACTTCAGTTTAATGCATTTTTCCACAATTTCTCCAGATTATTGCAGTTTTCAAATTATACTGCAGATAAGAGGAACATCAACAACTAATGCGACCAAATCGCAATACCACTTTGTGTTGAATTGACACCGACATATCGTTTAAATGTCAAACCTGCTGAATTCCTAATCCAGGTAAGAAAATCAAAGAAAGTACTACACTATTTAACCAAAACCCAACATCACCCTCCCTCCTCCCCCAATCACAATAAAAGTGCTCCCCTCCATAAACCCACTAAAACTCTTCTTCTCTAACATAACTACAGAACATATTAACATCCATTTCCATTATACTCCTACAAATATTCCACACCTCAACTTTCCTCTCTTCGTAATGGGCCATATTCCTCCTTAGCTTGACAGCAAACCTTGCACGGCTGAAAACACAATTTAATAAATTAACATTACATCCGTTCACTTTGCCCGTCACCCCAAACAACCACAATTATCCCCAATCCCTCCATGCTGGATTGAGAGCAGACCGGACGCCACAGCGACTCACTACCCCCTCTTGAGGTACAAAGTGGTATTACGAGACGGGACGGGGCTAGCTGGTTAGCATGCTAACTTCATTGTATCTCTGCAACGCCGCACAAAGACGTCTTCGGCGTAGCGTCAGAACTGATACTTCTTCGCATCCTGTTGACCATTTTTGAACGTTTTAAACTAAAACATTGCCCTTTTAAGTGCACCGTAATCATCAAGCGCCATCGGTTGCCAGACGTACAACAGAAGAGGAATGGGGCGAGCATGTTAATATGAGCCACATCTGCAGAAAAGTGGGTTTGCAAGTAAACTGGATCCCAGCTTGTGTGATAACTTTAATAATAATAATAACTGATCCACGACTGAGCTTGTGACGTGTGGGAGGCGCAGGAGAACCCCACCTGCTGCTACCGCTGAGCAGGGAGCCGCGCATTAGCTTACCTTCGCGTTACCGCACTCCGCAAGCTCTCTAACGCGACTCTCGTCGCCGCAGACGGCCGCTGCGTCGCTTTTAGCACCGCCACGGACCCAAAAGGGGGGCCGCTGTCGACACGCAGCGAATATCGGAAGCCCAAACTAAACGAAACGCGTGGCGGTTTCGAATGAATTCCCTGACAGCGGCCAGCGGGGACACCCTAGCGAAACGGTAACGGCGATACGAACACGTCACTTCCGCCCAAAGCAAGCGCCGATTGGACGCTCGATCCGCCCGCCCACGGAGCGAAGCTTTATTGGCTGAACGATGTCCGTCAATCAAACAGGTCGCGTTTCTTTAATCGCGCTTTTGTGGCTGCGGCAGCCGCTCCGAGCGCTCTCAATTACTTAACAAACTTCTCCGGGGACTTCGGGGGAACCTGTACTTACAACTTGTCATTAAACTCGTCTGTTTTCACGTCGCGATCCCACGTGGTTCACTCATGCTCGACGGCTTTTGTCGCGTCCGTTCATATCGTTTCTGCCCGTAACGCTGCGGCGGCGCTCTCATACACGGTGCGGCTCTTCCACTTCCGGTCCAAAACGCGTTTACTCTGGTTCAGTCCACACTTCTCCCGTAAACCGGAAAGGGGCTGCGAGATTAACATGAGCCTCCCGCAGCCGCCCAACCGATAGAAGAAGAAGAAGAAGAAAGCCCTGTGGATATTGTGTTTAGAAATCTGTCGCTCGTTGCATTCTTTATTTAGACTGACGCAGCATCACAGGCAGACCCGATCAAACGACCCAGAGCCCGCAGGCATCACCAATCGATCCCAGCACAATGGAACAGCATAACAGACATAACAATGTCGTCCCCACAGCCACAGCCAAGATCCTGTACGCCTCTCTGCTGCTGCTTAGGCAGGCCACATTATGTGTTGTCCGGCCACGGCTTGAATCGCCGAGCCATGTGCCAGTCACGTCGTTACACAGGCTCAGTAATCCAGGTCAAGAAATCACAGAAAATGGGGGGAAATATGGTCTCTTCCTTATGGATAGTATCTGCTGGTTGTCAAAGTTAAAGAAATCTATTGTCACGTCATTCATCGCTGTTGTCCTGTCAAGTCGTTTTTAGTAAGATTCAAGAAGGATATTGATATGCATACTTTTTGTAATATGCACCCAGAGACTGTCTTCCAGTCTCGTTTCATGTCGGACTAGATCTATCACACTTCTGTACTTTGCTTGAAGGGTGTCTTGTTTGGTCTTGCAAATTATAGAAAAGAATTGGAAAATGAATAGTTTCTGTGTAACCTCGTCATATTGCTGGCCAAATTTTATATGCATAAATACAAGTAAGGTGTTCAAATTATCCCTCTTTTTGCACCTTTAAAAAGGAAGCAGAGTCCTGCATTAGTGCATTATCCACTGCATGCAATAGGAAAAGCTGTGAAAACCTTAAATTTATGCTCCAAATGTAACATATTAATATATATATATATAGTGAGTCAAGTAAATTCTCAATTTTAAAGAATTTAATTGACTCACTTGATTATTTTGCTCCTTATTTGTTGAGCACTTCCCTACCGTTGAGTGTTTCTTTTAACAAAGTCGTATATCATTTCTTTAGATGTTTTTACTGCACCCCTTCATTTCTATAATTGTGTCAAACTTTGTTTGTAACCCCTGGCGCTGTTTATCTGTTTGTTTGTTATTCCTATTACTGCTATATGTATTCGGTATTTCTGATATTGAATATTTTTTTTAAATCACAGAGAGGTGAATCAGTTCACCTGGGCACAACGTTCATTGAGAGAGAAACGTGTCATCACTCATCTCGGGGACCTCCTCAGTCTCAACTGGCTGCAGGTGTCCCACCCTTATTAACGATACAGTGGCAGAACCACCCAAACCAACGACCGGTGTCATATGCAGACTGTGGTGAGCAGTAACTAGAGTTACAAAGGCCACGTGTACGAGTCCCAGAGGACTGGGGAGCAGGCGCAATCACAGCAATCCCTGATCCATCTTTCTGTGACGTGCCAATTACGGTCTGCATTTATTTGGTGTGCTTCTTTTGACCGGCAGAGGTCGCTCTCACCACAAAAGTGGCAGCTGACTGGCAGGTTGGATATCCCGTTTTATGAGTTTCCATTTCAAATTCAATCAATCAATCAATCCATCAATCAATCAATCAGTCAAGTTGCATTTTATATAGCGCTTCTCTAGCTGCAACAGCCACTCAAAGCACTTTACAATTAATCAATTCATTAAGATCATAGTTGTGAAAATTAAATTAAATTAAGATAAGTCAAAATTACTGATGCATTAATAAAATTTAATAAAATTTAATATAAATATAGAATGATAAAAGTTAAGTTACTAATAAGATAATTAAATTAAGATAATAGCTGTGAAAATAAAAATTGTGAGAAGTGAGGTTTTTTTGGCCGGCTGTAACGCTAAAAAAATAATAATCGCCAATTAGTAAAGGAAAATCTTTGAGGGGAGATAACAGCAAAGAGACATTCAAACAGTTCAATTTTCATTTCTTTAAAAAAACCTTCCTTTTACATCATCTCTCTCTCTCTCTCTCATTATCAGGTATGCAGGCAGGCTGGGTTCACAGCATACATGCCCAAATTCATTTTTTGTTTTTATTTATTTATTCTGGATGGTTTCTTCTGTTATTACTGCCTTATTTTGCACCGGTTGTAAAGCACATTGCATTTTAAATGCATGGAATGTACTTTATAACTTTATAAATAAAGTTTGATTGATTGATTGATTGACTCATTGGTTGATTAGCTGAGTGATTGACTGACACATAGGTTCATAGATGCTTTAGGACTTAGGAAAGTTTGTCATATTGGTGCAACCAAGTGAAACTGGTTGTGGGGTGGTCTGAAAAAGTGCCTGGCCACACAGAAAAGTATCTCCGGGTGAATGGAAAGGGATCAGCCGATGCAACGGCTGCAAATCTGTGTATCTGTTGTTAAACTCGCAGGACTGCAACGGTGAAATACTTCAAATCACAATCATACATGGAGGACGTCACCATTTTCTGACAAGAGAAGGACCATCTCGCCCTTGTCCAGCTTAAGAGGATTCTCTGTCCCGTCCTCCCAACCCGAAAACACCCAAGAAAATCTCCCATGCACTTCTCGAGATGCCTCCAAATTCCTGTGCAAATGAAGCCTTTTCTTTGAGGAGGAGGCATGGGCATTCCTCGTCAGCGGACACAATGCCCCCTTTCAGCAGGATCTGCCTCTGAAATTTCACAGGTGAGGGGAGCAACGGTGGACACTCCACGCTCCCATCACAGAGACACAGAGAGAGAGAGAGAGAGAGAGAGAGAGAGAGACAGAGACAGAGACAGAGAGAGAGACAGACAGAGAGAGAGAGAGAGAGAGACAGACAGAGAGACAGAGAGAGAGACAGACAGAGAGAGAGAGACAGAGAGCGAGAGAGAGAGAGACAGAGAGAGAGTATAGAAGAAATAGAGTCAGAGAGAGAGAGACAGACAGAGAGAGAGAGACAGAGAGAGAGACAGACAGAGAGAGAGAGACAGAGAGACAGAGAGAGAGACAGAGAGAGGGAGACAGAGAGACAGAGAGAGAGTATAGAAGAAATAGAGTCAGCATGTCAGCCAAAGATGCTGTAAAAGCGTGATGGCGAGGGAAAGAGGGATAGGAAAAACAGGGTAGGTATATTTGAGGGAGGAGAAGGGAAAGGGGGGAGAGAGGTTGGAATGGGGAGGGACGAGGGAAGGAGAAAACCGTTGGAAACCGAAGCGGTGGAGAGGGTCATGGAGCTGAATGGACAGTTACCTCTCGTATGCAGAGATCGGCTTAAAAGCAGAACCCTCTGATCCTGTCAGCAACACTCCATAACACACGACCCTGTCACCACGGTGAGCATGTCCCTCACCACGGTAAGCATGTCCCTCACCACGCTGAGCATGTCCATCACCACGGTGAGCATGTCCCTCACCGCGGTGAGCATGTCCCTCACCGCGGTGAGCATGTCCGTCACCACGGTAAGCATGTCCCTCACCACGCTGAGCATGTCCCTCACCGCGGTGAGCATGTCCCTCACCACGCTGAGCATGTCCCTCACCACGCTGAGCATGTCCCTCACCACGCTGAGCATGTCCCTCACCACGCTGAGCATGTCCCTCACCATGATGAGCATGTCCCTCACCACGCTGAGCATGTCCCTCACCATGATGAGCATGTCCCTCAACACGGTGAGCATGTCCCTCACCATGATGAGCATGTCCCTCAACACGGTGAGCATGTTCATCACCACGGTGAGCATGTCCCTCACCACGGTGAGCATGTCCCTCACCACGCTGAGCATGTCCCTCACCATGATGAGCATGTCCCTCAACACGGTGAGCATGTCCCTCACCATGATGAGCATGTCCCTCAACACGGTGAGCATGTCCCTCACCATGATGAGCATGTCCCTCAACACGGTGAGCATGTTCATCACCACGGTGAGCATGTCCCTCACCACGGTGAGCATGTCCCTCACCACGCTGAGCATGTCCCTCACCATGATGAGCATGTCCCTCAACACGGTGAGCATGTCCCTCACCATGATGAGCATGTCCCTCAACACGGTGAGCATGTTCATCACCACGGTGAGCATGTCCCTCACCACGCTGAGCATGTCCGTCACCACGCTGAGCATGTCCCTCACCACGCTGAGCATGTCCCTCACCATGATGAGCATGTCCCTCACCACGCTGAGCATGTCCCTCACCATGATGAGCATGTCCCTCAACACGGTGAGCATGTTCATCACCACGGTGAGCATGTCCCTCACCACGATGAGCATGTCCCTCAACAGGGTGAGCATGTCCCTCACCACGGTGAGCATGTCCCTCACCACGATGAGCATAGGCAGAGGCTCTTGACTACTACTGCCACTACTGTCATGTGATGTGGCCGTCTCCTGGAATCACTTGTGTCCTCGGACCTGGAAAGCACTCGAGAGATGCAGTCGTTCCATGTCAAGTCAAGTCATCTTGCTGTCTCGCACCACATACCCCACTGACTTTACAGCAGCCCATCACACTTCGACAGCTAAAGAACAAAAGATACTGGGTTACCTGGAGAGAGGATAGCATAGAAACACATAGAAACAAAACATCACCCAGTAAACTGAGACATTTGAGCAGTGGGACAACTGGCTGCTGCTTCTGCTCAGCCTGAACCTCGTGTCATCGTCCACTTTGGTGCACTTCTCGATGAAGTAATGACGTTTATCAAGTCAGGTGTGTATTTGCCTTTCTGGGCTCTTTGGCCACGTTGACAAATAAGCCTTCCCACGTGGACATGAGGACACATTTGTCCTCATGCCTGATTGTTTTGTCTCCGCTCCCGAGAGGAAACCGACTTGTCTCTGGAGCGTCTCTCTAAACTTGACCTGCTTCGGGACTTTCTTTCCCTGTGTGTTGGACATTTGCTGGCTGGAGGATGATGCTCGGTGCTGTGCTCACCACCCAGCACCACCACCCAGCACCTCCACCACCACCCACCATCTCCACCACGCAGCACCACCCAGCACCTCCACCACCACCCAGCATCTCCACCATGCAGCACCACCCAGCACCTCCACCACCACCCACCATCTCCACCACCCAACGCCACCACCAACACCACCACCCGGGACTCCTCTCCACTGTTCAGTTTGTCCAGTTTGATTATCTGAGCTCCAGATGGAGATGTGGCCACGCCAAACATCCACTCCCCTTTGGTAGGACTATATACATACATATGTATATATATATGTGTATATATGTGTGTGTGTATGTATGTGTATATATATACATATATACATATACATACATACATACATACATATATACACACACACACATACATACACACACACACACACACACACACACACATATATATATATATATATAAAACTTTGTTTAAAGAAACACTCAATGGTAGGGAAAATGCTCATTACCCAAACCAATTTTCCTGCTCTCAGGGTTGTGGGGATGCTGGAGCTTATCCCAGCAGTCATTGGGTGCCAGGCAGGGAGACACCCTGGACAGGCCGCCAGGCCACCACAGGGCCCACACACACACACACACACATGGTGACAATGTAGTACGGCCAAGTCACCTGACCTACATGTCTTTGGACTGTGGGAGGAAACCCACTAGGACACGGGGAGAACATGCAAACTCCACACAGAGGACGACCCGGGACGACCCCCAAAGTTGGACTACCCCGGGGCTCAAACCCAGGACCTTCTTGCTGTGAGGCGACCGCGCTAACCACTGCACCACCACACATATATATAATAGATTTAAGCATCCCAGCTGTGCAGCAAGGAGCAGAAGGCAGCCAACGTGCAGCAGCAGGGGACCAACTCCAGCTATTTCTCCCTGTTGCCTTGGTGAGGGGCAGGACGGGAGTATCAGCCCTGACATGCCCGTCTTCTTCCTGACTCGAGCCCAGTTCTTGAAGCTCACCTCTGTTTTCCGGGGGACCACGGTAACACAGCGGGGGTGAGGATGGGGTCCCAGCGGTGCTTCGGTCTGTGGACGAGTTCCCACATCCTCAGCAGGTCCCTACCGAGGACCGGCACCTGGTGTGCGTAAGCCGTGTGGCCGGGCTGCCGGGGAGGCCCGATACCGGCCTAGACAGTAAACTCAGGTCACCTGTAAACGAGTCCTTCCATGACGGGAGCTGGGCGGGCGGCGGCGGCGTGGCGGGATGCCGTATATGTCCGATAGCCAGCAGTGAAACGCCACAGTTGGACCTACACACACTCGGGCCAAGTGGCTGGTTCGGTGGTGCCTCTGCAGACGTGTCAGAGATGAGTCCTGGTTGTTTGTTTGATGCGTGTGTGTCTGTGTGTGTGTGTGTCTGTGTGTGTGTGTGTGTGTGTGTGTGTGTTGGACAAAGTGCATCTCTCGGACCGGTGTGGAATTCCGGTCTCTGGTGTTTCGGTCTCCCGAGTCTTTACTTTGGTCGTCTATTCCTCTATCCTACACAGTGGCCTTTAAAGCAAACAGGAAAAAGCCCACCGACGCCAGCGGGGGAGCCCGCTCAGTCGGGGTCTCTCCCGCTGGCGTCGGTGGGAGGAGGCGGCGTCCTCTCGTTTCGGTCATGAGGTCACGTGTCTCGCCGTACCCCTGGACGAACACCGAAAGACTCCAGTAAAACACGGCTGAAGACAGTTTTCAAGAATCAGGAACGTCGTGTACTTGTCCACACACGAGACATGACATTCGGGTCCCCCAGCCCGCAGCAGCAGCGCAACACAAAAGACCAACACACACATCCAACACACATCCAACACACATCCAACACACATCCAACATTTCCAAAAGCGACGCCGCTAAAAACAGAGACAACAAAGCGAGAAAACACAAACAGTAACAACACAGGCCACTCGGTGCAACACAGTCCAAAAAGTCCACTGTCCAGGAGAACCAACGCCAGCCAGGACGACTGTCAGAACCCCGGGTCCGCATGGGCTAGCAGTTAGCTTAGCCTGCCCCGCTTCCTCGTCCTGTCAGACCGCCCTCGGTGCTTCCTCTTCGGGCGCGGCCCCGGTCAGGGCCGTGGTCCCCGGGCCCACCGGACGCAGCGGACCGGGCCTCCCTCAGCCGATCCAACGCCAGCTCTCCCAGCCAGACACCTTCGACACGCCTCCCCGCACGCCACACGCACAGAGACGCCGCACAGTCGGTGCTGGGCGAGGCCGCTGCAGTGAACGAGGGAGTTCTGCGTAATGTCCCGCGGCCCCTCGGAGGTTCCGGCCTCCGTCTTCCCACACCGCACCCTGTAAACGTCAGCCTGCCCCATACGGGAGAAGACCGCCTACCGTGCTGGTCTGTACACAATTCCCGTCGGTGGGAAAGTAAAATGGGAAATGTGACTGGTGAACGTGTCGCTGTTCCCGTCCTGCCGGCAGACAGACAGGTGGACCTTCTGCCCTCCTTCCCCGTCTCACGGACCACAGGCCTGCATGTGGGAATCCACGAGACAGAAGCTAATTTTTGTTTTGCCCCTAAAGACCTAAAACGGTGCTTAGAGGAGGAGGCGTCGTGTCCTGTGGAGGCCCACGTGCAGGCTGGGCAGGGGCAGATAATGACGGGGCTGGCTGGGTCTCTGGTGGAGGACTAACCTCTAATTCCCCGCTCCCTGCATCCCATCAGGTTTAGTCGGTGCTCACAGGACCGTCCCTGCAGCCGTGCGTCTGCCGCCGGACGAGAGCGTTCTGACGGGTAACGGTGGACCTCGTCGGGTCTGGGGGCAAAGGAAAACCCCACTTCTGTTACGTGCGCCTACTCCGTGAAGGTGGGCTTGATTGACAGCGGGAGATTTACAGTCAGATCGGTTCGTCTGGCTGTGAGCAGTCTCTGTGATTAACGACAACGAGAATCCTCTGTTGCGACTCACCCTCCCAGCGGACTGTTTCTGGCCCTGTGAGACAAGGCCGGGGGTGGAGAGGGTTCGGAGTCGGTGTCGCCCACTCCAGGAGACCCCGACGAGGGTGAGAGGAGGTCAAGAATCCCGAGTCGGGGGCAGAAATGTCTGGAATGTCGCCCGCAAACCCCAGCGCGGAAAACCGGAAGATAAAATCTAACCCCAAGGACTGGCAGAGTAATGACCCCCGGGGGGTGGGGGGGGGTGGGGTGGGGGGAGTCAACACTGGACGGCTCTAACACAACCCACAGGTACAGACACGCCCATTTATGATCACCATACCAATCAAATACAGAGGACAGTGTCGGACAGACGCTCTCCAGCTCAGGCCATGCAGCATGCCATTAAAGGCTAATTCCGTTTTTTTACAACCTGGGTCTTATTTCTCTTGTCTGTACCGATCGGTTATGATGCCATTTCACGCACCGGCTTCAATCTGCAGATTTTGGACACGGGACCACCGCTGGACTCGGCTTTACAATAGCGTCTCACGGGAGAGGTGAAAGAGAACGTCCGGACTAATATGTCAGGTGGAAAGAGGACAATGAAAGACCAAAAAATGGAAAGTAATTCCTCCTGCTGACGCATGGACAGAGCAGTCTTTAGCCAGCAGGCCCCAATTTTCGGGTGCCTGCGTGCATTTCCATTGGCTTATCCAACGGTGTGTACTGAAAATAAGCCCGGGGGTGCACACACACGCACACACACACACACACACACACACACACACACACACACACACACACACACACACACACACACACACACACTTAGGAATGACTTGCGAGAGCCCCCGACATGGCGAAGCAGGTCTGAGCTCTGCAGAGACAGGCAGCCCAGTGCTGGAGGTGAGCGCCACATGACTTACCCTGAGTTATGGCGCGATCGCTACACGTTTTCCTTAACCCTTAAGAGGTCAAAGGTCAACGGTGGCAGCTGCACAGCAACAGGGGAAAGTGGGATATCCTATCCCGTTTGAAACTTGTCCCTGACAGCGAGTAAATGGGTTCGCCGACCAGCCCAGGAACAGAAATCCCGGCCAGTCTCTTATAATCCAGATTTGTTGTGACATTTCATTGTAGTTAGTAATATTAATAACACGCTGGAGATTTCCCAGTGCATGTGTTGTATTACTGGATATGCTTGTGAGTTTTCAAATAACCTAAAAGTCCGTAGACCAAACTGAGCTTCGGTCACTGTTCCTACAGAGGGACTTTGGTCTTTGAATGTCATTGCATGTTATTATTGCATAGTAAATTCATACAATATCATATTTACCTACTGTCAAGTCAAATCAATCATTTTATATCACATGGCATATTTAAAACCTGCAAAGCTTGCACAAACTGCACATCCTGCAAGCACGTTCCTTTAGATGGAGAAAAGAAATACACGTTTACACAACTGACAGATGGAGCAAATAAGAAAAGGGCCTTTTTTCTTCAGCTATAACATGAAACATAATTTAGTTTATAGCTGCCAGATTATATTGCATCACAAGTCACCGCTTTGAAGACTCGGAATCAGCATTCAGGTGTTTGCAATGCAGAACTAAGGCTCAGTCAGGATGATGATGATGATGATAATAATAATAATAATAATAATAATAATAGATTCTTGCAAGAATCTCTGGTTATTGCAGGGGACATGCTGCATGTGCATGTTGCATGGCACCATTTGTTGCAGTCATGATGGTTTTTCTTTGGGACTTCCTAGTCTTGATGTTAGCACCGATGCAAATGGAAAGACAAACGATAAACATGCACGCGGCTCATCGGTGACACGGCGCGCTGCACAGCGGCCTTATTTAGGGCCTCAACACGGTTAACATGTGGTGTTGAATGTTAACATGTGGTGAATGTCAGTCAGTGTGTGTGGTGAAACACAGTATTGTGCTGCTACTGTAGACGAGGAGGCCCGGCCGCAGTTGACTGCCCTTGGTAAAAAAAAAAACGTAAGGATTAACCAATCAGATGAGGCCACTGTGATGTCACTGCCAAACTGTGATTAGTCATGACGATGCCAAGGGAAGCCTGCCACCCTTTGGCCTCACACCAATCAAATCTTAGTGTAACAGTGTACGACCACGGATGTGTAGACTTGCTAGCCCATTGGCTAACGGGTCCGACCCTTTAGCTGACTGGTTAAATAGTCATCCGTGGTGCGGGGAACCCAGGTTCGATCCCACCGCAGCCACCAAATGTAGTGCGAATTCAGGGAGCAAGCGGGATCGAACCCGAGTTCCCCGCACCACGGGCGACAGCGCTAACCAGTCAGCTAAAGGGTCGGACCCGTTAGCCAATGGGCTAGCAAGTCTACACATCTGTGGTCGTCCACTGTTACAATAGCATGTTATCAGCATCACTGAAATGAAAAAAACGGGAGATTCAAGCATGAGCTATTTTTGATATCACCGTTAGCAAGTAGTGCCGTGCAGTTATGGAGGGTGGAGATTTGGAGTTTTAGTAAAAAAAACAAAAACATCACCAAACTACCGCTGTAGCAGGAAATTAAATTTAAGACTGACGGCAGGCCAGCGCCAAAACTGACTTGCTGACCACTTTGCCACCATGAGAAACAGGAGAATGGCCTTCCTCTTCACCCAGAGTGAAATACACAGCCCCTTCTCTCTCTGTGGCTTTGCTGTTGACGGAGCCGTCCATGTGGCTGTGTGTGCAGTTTGTGATGTGGTTATATTGTTTAGATGTGCTGTGCCTTGCTTGGCTGGATTTAGCTGCATGTGTTGGTCAGTCCACTGAAGAAGTTGTTTTACTGCGGTTGTTTGCAGACAAAAAATAAGCAGCACAGACAGCAGCCATAGGGCCAGGTGACCTGTTTAGATGAGATGGTGATGGTTTACAGCCTCTGCAGGTCTGGTACCTGGTTGTTAGTCTTTTAGGTCATGTCGTATAATGAACATTTGGCAGTTTTAAACACTAAGTATGGAAAGTAGTTGTGTACGTCAAGGACATACAATGGGGTTTGTAAGTCATGTGGTTGATACATGTGGTTGACACGTGTGGTTGACACATGTGGTTGATACATATGGTCTATACATGCGGTTGATACATGTGGTTGATATATGTGGCTGATACATATGGTTGATACATGCGGTTGATACATGTAGTTGATACATGTGGTTGATATATGTGGCTGATACATATGGTCTATACATGCGGTTGATACATGTGGTTGATACATATGGTCGATACATGTGGTTGATACATATGGTTGATACATGTGGTTGATACATGTAGTTGATACATATGGTTGATATATGTGGCTGATACATGTGGTTGATACATATCGTTGATACATGTGGCTGATACATGTGTGCGTGTGTGATTGAGTTTGTGAATGAATGCTTCTTATATTCATTATCCAATCTGTACTGTGCATCTGAGTAACTGGGCCATATTGTATAGCCTATATTTTATACAGCAAGAAGGTAGATAACTAGCATGTACAAGTCCTGCAACTATCTGTATGATACAATTTTGTGTAAAATGATACCGGGCACTCTAGCGGCTCATCGGGTTACATTATGTTGGCTGTTCAAGCAGAGGTGTACTCCTGTCAATTAAGACCCCCCCCCCAAAAAAAGGAAATAGATTAGAGGTCTTGTCTCACTTGGTTTCCTCGAAAAAATTCCCCGTGCCACGTCACTGCCAGTCATTTGGTTTCAGAATACCAACAGACAACACCCACAATGCATCTGCAAGCTTACCTACCCATGACCCCAGTCCTATTAGCTTCCATATAGTGGCTGTAACTCATCTCCACCTCCCCCAAACAGCACACGTGCATGCTGCTACAGGACCGGACAGGGTTCAGCCAGTCACAGAGACAGACGGAGGTGTGAAAGCAGCTCTGTGGAGGGAGGGCTGACTTTCTAAGCCCACCGAACAAACCAGGAAATGTGAAAGAGAAAACATTTCGGGTGAGGGACCCCAGAAAAGACTATTGTGTTCTGTACTGTAACAGGGACATTTGTGTGAATGAGTGGATGTTGAAGGGAAGTGAGTAAAAGCAAGTCCTTGAATATCAATCTTACCCACACAATGTTTTAACATGACTACACTCTTCCTAACATTTCATGGATGAAGACAGTGATGCAGTTTTCAGTTTAGACCCCAAACACACGTACTAATCAAGTCTCTTCCGAGTCTGTAACTCACAAAAATGTCTATACTGTTGAAATTAAAGATCTAATTTTTAATCTTTTGTTTTTGTTAAATATTGTTTTTCGTGTAGAGTTTTGGATTTGAATGTGATTAAATGTGATTGCAGTAGATCTTACAGTCGGCTAAATGACAAAGGGAATGAATGAGGCCCCGCCGGCCCCTCATCCAAGACTGACATGAATCCATGATGCACTTCACATAGCTAACTACAGAGAAGGCTCACTTATAGGAATCTATATAATTACTTTAATGGCGTAATTGTCATCCTACACTGCTTATCAAGAAGTAGGTTATGCGTGTGTTTGCTTTTTAAGAGCGTTTTTTTTTCCTTCTTGAATTCAAACAGACGAAGTGTAGCACAAATGATTCAAAAGCATATTAAATTCTGCTGAGTAAACATGCTATGGTGCAAAAGCATACACACACACACACATGCACACGCACACACACACACACACACGCACGCACAGGGCAGGCTAAGACCACCCACCTTCATGCCACAGTTGCTCCCACCCTTGTATTTTGCAACAGTGCCACCAGTGTCTGCCCACATTTCAATTATTTATCTTTTATTTATACATCTAAGACCCATTGAAATCAACACACACACACACAACAAACAAATTCATCGACATGAAACTAAGATCTACAGCCACCACACTGGCTTGTAATGCTCTTCAACACGCCTGCCACATATTTTCCTGCAGCCGACCAAGCCGAGTTCATTTACTGATGACCTCCAAGCCATCTCCTGGTCCTGTGCAGCTCAGTCTTTGTATGTGGCAGCCTGGACAATGGCACCGATGCTGCCAGGGTTAGAGGTTAAATTCTCGCCGGGTCCACCCATACTATAAAGTCATATAGCCGTGTCAACGTAGGACTAGAAAGGCGCCATAGAAATGCAGCCATTCATCTCACCGCCTCATTTTACGGCACCTTTTCTTCTTGTCTGTCCGGCTAAAGAAGTGACTGAGGTCACCAAGGACTAGACTGACATTAAACTACAGAAACCGGACTGAGGAGGGTGAAGCAGAACTACTGCTGTGTGTCTGGTTCTCTATAGCCAGAGCCCCACATGCCAAAGGTGACGCAACCCCCTCAGAATCTCCATTGTAACCTTGGGGGCTCGTGGGAGCTCCACCCGACCAGGTGGGTTGAAGCTACCAGCGTCACCTTCACTGCACTTCCAGTGGCCTGGAGCCGACCCGGAGCTTGTTGAACCGGGTCGCAAACTGGCACTGCGTCTAAAGTGTCCTGACTTGTCTCAACCCATCACCACTCTGCTCCTCTGCATTTTACTGGCTTTTCAAAAAGCCCACCAGCTCGGCATGACCTCCGTTTACAACAACATTGACGACATTTGGCATGCCGAGAGTCCTCTCCTTTGACCATCGGAGGTTTACAGGCACTTTAAAGGCCTTAAACTCCTGTTTCAGATGGGCTGTTGGGCCGACTAAGCAAGAAAACAAATGACGTTGATCTGAAACAGGGGCTGGCTTTCTTCTGTCCTCCAACACCAAGTCTCCTCGAACCCGGGTCAACGCATTTCACTGGCATTAGAAAATGAAGAGAATGCAGTCGGCTGTGACCCTGTTATTAAAAACACACCGAGTCACGAAGCTCAAACCGGGACATGGACTGAAGCAGCTACAGCCTCAAAAAGAAGCTGGCCGAGAGTTCAGAAAACCTGTGAAGAAAATGAAGTTACCAAGTCCTGTGAGCCGCCATGACACACACCTGTCAATCAACCAATCAAACTCTCTCTGCGTGGCTCATGTCATACGTTTAGAATACTGTGCCGTGTGCTTTACATGCCAGAAGAAAATAACTCCCTTCATTTTAGAGCAGGATTAAAGGAAAGCAACAATGGCAAAAATAACAAAGATAATAATAAATAACACTAGAATAGTTTAGTAAATTAGAACGTGAGCCTCAGTAAAATAGAAAGATTCGAGTTTATTTGTCAAATGCACAGCAACAATACCCACATTTAACAGTTGCTGGCAATGAAATGCATCAGTTGTCCTCTCGACAGGGGAAGAATGCAACAACAGCACAATAAAAGTCAAAATAAGGAAAGAATGAGATAAACAAAAAAATAAAAATAAAACGCGTCATGAAGTGCAGTGTGGAGGAAAACAGCAGCAGCGGTGGGAGGATGAAGATGTGACAGAATTCACATAACTGCAACCGGTTATTTTGTTGCCCGGTGCGGGATTCGATACGGGTGTCCTGCACCACAAGGCGACGTCACTGACCGCTCGGCTAAAGGGTCAGACCCGCTAGCCAGGGGGCTAATACAGTGTTCACCAACCCAGTCCTCAAGGACCCCCCATCCTGCAGGTTTTCATTGCAACCCTGCATAGGTAGGCCTGCTTGTACTTACTCGACCAATCATCTCGCAGCACTTAATTATGCAAGGTGTGCAACGCCTGACATAATTCATTGCTGATTGGTTGAATAACTACAGACAGGTACCCATTCAGGGCTGCAAAGAAAATCTGCAGGATAGGGGGTCCTTGAGGACCGGGCTGAGAAACACTGGACTAATGTGTCTCATTAGTAGTTTACATAACCGCGAGAGAAATCCAAAGAAAGGACAGATGACTCAGAGGTAAAGCACGACCAATTTGCTATGTGAGGCCGTGGTCTTGTGGATGCCCTTCGGCCACACGGTGTCCAGACGGAGGGACATTCCTGTCTTCCTGCCGCATTCAAACCGCGCTCGCCCGTCTGCTTCCCATTAGCGCACACCTGCACCGCGGGCCGCTCCGCGCATGCGCACACGCCGCGCAGCCAGTCGAGTAAAACCGTCCACACGACAGAAACGGCTGGAGGTCCCAGAGGCAGGGCGACACTTCTTCCCTCGGAACCGTCCCGCACGGGTTCGTGTGTGCCGTAAATGTGTATTTTTATCCAGATAGAGGCGGCAGGCAGGCAGCGGCAGCAGGCGCTCCGCCGACACCCATTTGACGTAATTGCACATCACGTGGTCGGAGGTCGGCTGGCGTCTCAAAATGGAGGCGGCATTTAGGCGCACGTTAATTCGGGTGTGCTGAATGACAGACCACGCTGAAAGTACATGGTTGGTCCTGGCCGGGCGCAGTCTGGGACAGGGAAGGGGTCATTTAACCGATATATATATATATATATATATAAACATCGTACAACAAAGTCACAAAACCCTCAAGACAGAGGGAGGGAAATAAACTAGACTCCCCCCCCCCCCGGCCGGGTTAATGAGGACCGGCCTGCCTATAACCCCCCCCCCCCCCCCGATGTCGCAAAGAAGGGGTCCAGCTCGCCGATAGTGTACCCCCAAAACGTACATAAATCATCCCGGGCACCGCACACTGCGTTGGCCAAGAATAATGTTAAGGGAATGAAGGGACTTTTCTTCCTCCTGTTAGACAGAGGCCTGGCTGGAGAAAGGCCCCTTTATACCCTCCCTCCTCCCCCTCCCCCCGGGTGTGTGTCAACACGGAGGGACAGCGGCTGGTGGGAGCCCGTCTGGGAAAAGTGTTTTACTTACCAAACCGCGTCAGGCAAAACTTAGACAGCACATAAAAAGAGTTATTCTCACGTCGCCCTCTTTTCCTCTCTGCCGACACGTTACGCAGCTAATCCCGGCGTCTTAACGGTCCGGTCCAGTCGGTAACGTTTCACTGTGGACTCCTACTGAAACGGTCCTTTTTTCTTTTTCAGTTTCGGGAGTCTCGTTTGATTTATTCATCGACTGTTTGACCTTAACACGACACATCTCAGCAGGCTGGCTTCACAAGACCCTTCACCGATAGCCAGCTAGCTAGCTCGTTAACTAGCGTGACGTTGCTAGGCACCTGCTCAAAAACAAGACCTCTGACCGATGACGATAATTGACCGTCCAATCAAATCGGAGCGTTGGATGACGTCATTTATCGCCAGAAGCCGGTTACGTTGACGACCAGGAGAGGAGAGTTTCTCAAGGGGCTTCAGCCACGTTTTCGCCACAACACAAGCTCTTATATACTGTGTGCAGCTTTACGTTAACGAACCCTCTGTTAGAAAACATGATTTCCGCTGGACTGGATCTTGAATAAACTGCAAATAAAAAAAAAACCTTACATTTTCAATCCAGTTATCATAGGCGTTTCTAGCCCATTTTTTGGGGGGGTGGGGTGCTGCAGCACCCCTAAATCGAACCCCAGCACCCCTAAAATTGAAGAGATTTTTTTTTATTTTTTACTGTATGTCCATGTTTAATAAGCTGAAGAAATGTCAAAACCATATCCGGTGTATGGTTTACACGTAATATTTGAACAACAAAAACACAGCACCCCCCATGCTTCGAAAATGGTTTGATCCACCCCCCCCAAATGTATCTTGCCTGGCCGGCCAGCACTCTGGGTGCTCAGCACCCCTAAAGCTCTGATCCTAGAACCGCCCCTGCCAGTTATAATTACTGAGCATAGTGGGTAATTGAGAAAGCCACGCATTGCACTAAACAGCTCTACATTGGCTATTTATTACATTTTCTTATTCCTCCGGGTCTTTACGAGGCAGGCCCGTAAACGTTGGGTCAAGAACGATTCTTTAAAACATTGCGTGACCTCCCCCACCAGTGCTAACGAATACACGCCAGTTACATATACACAGGTGTTAAGGTTACCTTAGTCCTACCAGAGATACCTTAAAATATATGGGAGGAGCGATGGTGGGATGTAGCAGAGATATACTCGTTGTTTAGGATCTCACTCAGGGGACTGGGAGACCTCAGGTAGAGCTTTGATGTAGCTACACTCCTATGGTGACCCTTAACTCCCATGCATAAAACCTATTTTGACTCATGCCCCCCACTTCGAGCACTTCAACTCAAAGAATAACATGCTATGTTTTAATATGTTAGAGGCCTCTTTAAAGCTACTTCAGCACTTTACCCTTCAAGGCCATACAATGCAGGCGATAGCGTTGCCCATTAATACTATTAAGAATTTGTTACCATCCATCCATCTATCCATTATCCTAACTGCTTATCCTGCTCTCATGGTCGCTGGGATGCTGGAGTCTATCCCAGCAGTCATTGGGTGGCAGGCGGGGAGACACCCTGGACAGGCCGTCACAGAGCCAACACACACACACACACATTCATACCTAGGGACAATTTAGTACGGCCGATTCACCTGACCTACATGTCTTTGGACTGTGGGCCCTGTGATGGCCTGGTGGCCGGTCCAGGGTGTCTCCCCGCCTGCCGCCCAATGACTGCCGGGATAGACTCCAGCATCCCCGCGGCCCTGAGTAAGGACACGCGGTTTGGATAACGGATGGACGGACTTACACAGCAGCTGCTGCTGGCATGACCGTCTCGTGTCTCACGTTTCTGTCACGTCAACATGAAACTGACCCATAGAAGAACTGCAGCTAACCTGCACACACACGCATGGAAAGGCGAATACCTGAACAACATCTGACGATGGAAATACATTCATTTCAGGCTGAAAACAGTATTGCATTGGCATCATGTAAAACATAATGATAATAATAGCAGTTTTTACACGGTATTACAATTAAAAAAAAGGTCGTAACATTAAAATACAAAGTGAATTTTGTAACACCCCACAATAAAAATTACAAAAAGGAAAAAATGTATCACTATAATTGCATACCCCCCCCCCCATGGAACAACAATAACCCCCAGACGAGTTAAGTGTCATGTCAAGAGGTGGCTTATGAAGAACCAACAATGTCAACATTTACACTATTCGCACAAACCTTTCACGTGTTAACTGTGTTGTACATTCGCTGTGTTGTATGTTTTTCTATATTATTTCCTATATTATTATATGTTTCCACATTACTTGTACATTCTGTATATAGTTTTGTGTTTGAACTTGTTTGTCTTGTATATTAACTATGTTGTATGTTCATAGATTAGATTTTATTCAGGGACTGCTGTTGCCCTGCCTTGCTCACCTCTTCCCCATTCCCTGATTGGCTCCCCAGCAGCAAGACATGCCCTCTATCTATATGTTCACATATATACCACATTATATCTATATGTCCACAAAAAAGGGAGCCACACAGTCAAATTCACAACATAATCCACGTTATTGTTTCGAAATGTTATTGGAATCCCTGCAAAGGAAGTGTGTTTGACATAATGGCAACAGGGGTCACAAATCTTACTGAATTTACTAGGGGCACCATGCAGGGATGACCTTTATCTTTTCCAATTTAGGAAAACAACATCTCGCGTCCGGTGTGAATGAGACGGAGGTACCCGTGATTTCCACTTCATCAGTATCAACCTTCACGCGAGTAAGGTGGCAAAAGCTATTTCATACTGTTTAGATGAAGAGAGGAGAGGCGAGGAGGGCCACACGCCAAATAGTGCACTGAGAACTTCAGGATCAAGTTTCACACCGATTATGATTGACGAGGTGTTAAAGATTTCTGTCCACTTATTACCTAATGACCGGCAGAGCCAGAACACGTGTGTGAGGTCAGCCAGAGTCTGACGACGACTGCCGCCGGAGACGCACCACTGTATGTTTTAGACAGTCGAGTCTTGGTGTGCTATGTACGGTGTCTGAACTCACACCATATCAAGCAGGGTTCTGCACAAGTGGAAGTGCTGCGTACAAGAAAGGTGTCGTCATCCCAGTTCGGGGCGCGTAGACACTGGCCAAGATTACACTGGTATTGTGAAGCTGTCCTGTAGCTATAATACATCTACCGTTAGGATCTGAAAGTAACGTTATGAGCGAAAGGAACCACTTTATGTAACAGAACAGCTATCCTCCCCTTGACTTAAGAGAAAGAGGGGAGGAGACCTGACCCGCCCAACCCTTCTTGAACTGGTCTAGAACTTGCAACAAAAAAAAAAATCACATTTGCTCCCCAATAATGAAATATCCTGCTGCATTTTATTGGGTTACTAAAACCCTTTGCAATTAAGCCCGGTGAATTTAATGGCTCCCCCCTCGGGGGCAGTTACGTTAGACTGAGTCATATCCCTGTATTAAAAGAACTGTGCAACATGAGCATATTCGACAAACGCCGCCACCAAAGGAAAAAAAAATTACAAACATACAATCCTTTCCCCCAGAATACCGCAGTAACACACCTCCCACTCCAGCAAAAGCCCCCGCCCCCCATGCATGCATGCAAACCCTCCCACAACAATGGTTTTCAACTGCTTTACCATTGTCAACAACTTCATTTTTCTTCTTACAGGGCAAATTATCGATGCAATTTGCTTGCCGAGTTTAACTGACTAGCTTTTCAGTGTTTACTTCTCTCTGTAGCGTGTTTTCTAACAACGTTTTCCAGCTATTCTACTTGTGAAAACACACTGAAATTAAAATCTTAGGATGGTCATGTTTGCGCTTGCTCTGTCATTTCTTTTTTCCCTAGTAATTGTTTTTTGTTTGGCCATTCCAGTGACGATATCCTGGAGTTGGTTTCTGAACTCCTACCTGGTCCAGTACCACATTAGCTGTGCAACCCAGCCAGAGGATGGAAGCAGAATTACTTCCAATTAGTTTGCATGTTCTCCCCGTGTCTGCATGGGTTTCCTCCCACAGTCCAACGACATGTAGGTCAGCTGAATCGGCCGTACTAAACTGCCCCTAGGTGTGAATGTGTGTGTGTGTGTGTGTGTGTGATGGCCTGGCGGCCTGTCCAGGGTGTCTCCCCGCCTGCCGCCCAATGACTGCTGGGATAGGATCGAGCATCCCCGCAACCCTGAGAGCAGGACAAGTGGTTTGGTTCATGGAATAGTGACGCATATTAAGTGAAAGTACTGATGAACAAGAGGGTCAGATGGATGGATGGATAGATGGATAGATGACTGGATGGTTGTCAGTTGCTATTAAACCAGTGGTGGTCATGAGCGTGGGAGGCAAACTCGCCATATCGGACATTCTCTAACAAGCTGCATCTGAATATTGTCATTAGATGGGTGAAGGTTTAGCCTATAACTTTCTGACACCTCCAACCTGCAGCCTTATCTCCCCTTCTCTGTTAGCATTCCCAGGAGCATTCACTAAAGTGACGGAATGATGGGATTTTGGATTTGCAGTAAAATCATTAGAGGCCTATATCAGGAAAAGCTTTCATGAATATCGTATACCACGCTTTTCCGGTGTAGGTCTCCTATCTGTAAACTGCACGACACCGACATCCTCTCGGGCTGTTCACGTGATGCTAAAGGAGAGCTTTGAGTCAGGTTTATTTTTCTAGGACCGGTCCGCTTGAATTTTCCTTTAACATTCCTAAAGGACTCTTAAACAAGGGTGTTCTTTCTGGCTATGTATTACACCTCCAAATTATTTTTAGAACTTGAATTTTATTCTAATTTTAACAGTCATTGCACAGTCAAGGTACGGTCTGGCAACCGGTCATTTAAGAGACAAGAATGTCTGGTACAATATGCCCATTCAGTCTCACTTGGGCTTTAGAACCAGAGAATCTGAATGAATAATACATGTCAGGTTCAGATTTGCTTTAATTGCCAAGTACAACAAACATTTTTTCTCTCTCCTTTCTTGTACTGGCACTGGTGCAGAGACAGTTTAGTAAGTATCAAGGAATACACTGAAACCCATTACAAAGGAAAATTATCGAGGATATCAGGACCTTATAAAAGGCCCGTGCACAAATCAGTACATCAAGAGTTTGTAAAAAGAAAGAACTGTAAGCGACCTACATGAAGTTATCTGGTGTGGCTTCGATGTCGAACAAAATGAGACAGATAACATGTTTTAAGAGCAATCTGAGAAAAACCAAATCGTGAGAAGTTGAATGAACTTTGCAAGAAAGAGTAATTTGGACTCTTGTTCGTTTGTGAATAAGTGCTTTATTCACAAACGAATGTAAATGTGTGTGTACTACACACACAAATGGAAAAACACTTGATTCTGGTATGAGAGGCTTTACCGAGGTGTGATGGTTATTCTGGTGGACACCTAACAAAAGATTATAGGACCAAGTTTTTATGCTGGACAGAAATCAGTAATCAGATTTAACTTTCCACATCTAAAAATGTTGAGCATAACATAATAAAACATTTGGAAACAACACTTACATGACTAATATTGTGGTTTTTTTTATACCTTTATCCATAACTGTTCTCAATAGTCTGCATTGTTAGGAACCAGCCATCGACCATCAAGGCCGAAACTGACAAACGAATGCATGTGGAAGAAGGAGTGGGTCCACCCCCTGCTATCCCCCGTCCACACTGTTCCAGTCTCTTCTATTCTCACCTTGGACTGTCAAGCCATCTACGTTTCAAGCACACACCTTAATCTCTTGGAATGGATCCTCGGACACGAGAGACGCCAACGTGTTGTTAGGCCTGAGCGTCCGAGGCTACAAATGGGGTTAGCCAACAAAATTAGCGGTCTGGTGGTTTGCATGAACAGGGGGCGCTGGGATGGAGTCAAGTTCCCAGCCTGAATCATTGTTTCAGTCCGCCCCTGCTGGTAGTGGCTAGCTGGCTAGCTAATTCACTAAGGCAAGACTTGAAGGCTGTGGATATAAGAAGGGTTTTCAAAAAGAAAAAGGATGACGGCAACGAGGCGCAGGCGAGGAGGCTACAGGAGGTGGGGGAAGAGTTATCTCCTGATGCTGTAGCAGCAGATAAGTCAGGATGTGAGAGTGCCACAATGTTAACGGATACAATATGAGAGAGAGAGAGAGAGAGAGAGAGAGAGAGAGAGAGAGAGAGAGAGAGAGAGAGAGAGAGAGAGAGAGAGAGAGAGAGAGAAAACTTTAAATAGCAACAAGAGCACAACAGAGGAAGAGACGAGGCCGTGATGTTAAGATAGATGTTATCGGATGGAGAGAGCACAGAATCCACCGATTACACAGCAGTGAGTAATAAATACCGATAGAATGCTGACTGATATACATCTGTTGTAGGGGTGTCACGATTCTGATTCTAAATTGAAGATTGACCGAAATGAGCTTTCAATTTTGAAGTTCAAAATCAGAAGCTGGATCGGCGATTCTCCCAGTATTTTTTTTTCTCTCCATCCCTGCCTAGCTGCATGTGGAAGAAAGCCCCCCCCCCCCCAAAACAACAACACTTGAAAGACGACATAGCGTAGCTTACCTGTAGCCTCCATCTGCACTTTTTGGGTCACCATGGCCCCCGCCGGGGTCAAAGATGAGGGAGAAACAACAGAACTGGAAAATCCTCCTGCTTCCCCGAAGTCTCCGGTGTGGCAACATTCTGCCTTCCCCCTGAGTTATGTCATAACAAACACATCACTGACAGAAAAACTACAGTTTATAGGCTACACCACACATGGGCACATACGCCACCTCAGGCAACACGACAAATATGTCGACTGGTGAAATAAGTTACTGTTATCACCTTTTAAATAAATCGTTTAAATTTGACCGTATAATGGTGACAGGCATGGGTGCAAGTCCATGAATACTGGGATGGCATCCAGTGCTTTACCTGTGCCCCTGTGCATGCGGTTAGTGGTTGTGTCAGGAAGGGCATCTGACATAAAATTTGGCCATATCGGTATGCGGATTGACAAGACCATACCGGATCAGTCGAGGCCCAGGTTAATGTAGGCCGCCATCCGTGCTGTGCCCTCACAGGGTACCGATGGAAACTGTAAAATCCACTGTGGCGACTCCTGAGAAACAGGGAACAAGCCGAAAGAAGATTTAAAGTTGACCATATGGCCCCAGTGTGGTACATTCAAAAAAAATATGGAGGTTATATCACATTTAATATCATGTAGCCTGTCTTTTAAAAGAAGAATTTGAAAATGTGAATGACAGTTGTCAGGACATAAAACCAATGACCTGTTGATCTTTGTAGAATCAAGACTCAATACGGCCTAACCGTCAGCGCTGAAAGAACATGTTTGAATCGAAAATCAAATCAAATCGTGACAGCCCTAATCTGTTCCTGCATTGAATATCGGCCTGTAGCTGTCATCCAACAGTAGCGTTGAGTTATGCGACAGTCAGCCCGTATGGAATAATGAGCATCGATGACTATTTAGCCCCTATGGGATGGAATATTGCATTAAGGTTTGCTTTTGTATAATCTGATATTGGTTGGTGTGTTCAAATAATTGGTTAAGTCTATATATGAAATAAATTGATAAATAACATACGTTTATGATCTAATCATCACATCAGAAATGAGACTTGGTTAGATTTTGGTTGGCATATGCTGACTGCATCCTTTCTATGAGCAGGACAGGAGAGAGAAGAGAACAGGAGGAGAGAGCAGAGGAGATGAGGAGTGCAACAGATAGATGAGACACCAAAAGAGCTACTAGAGAGGTGAAGAAGAAGAGGGGATCAGACAAACAGATAAGACACAGAGTTACCACAGTTTGTCACAGTTCAGAAGGAGACCTTGTCACACAACAGAAGCAGAAGGTATGAGACCAGGGTTAGTCCATTTTCAACACTGAACAAAGCATTGGCAACGTACAATCTAGCATACGACTGCTTCATCAACGTCAAGGCTCTTATTTTTTCTGAGGGTTTTACTCTTGCTGCTGAACATGGAAATAATAACGAAGTTGAATGAGGACTCAGATTGTGCTCATTTTGTTTATTTTGATTGCATGTTGTGAACGCCATAGTGACAGGCATGGGTGCAAGTCCATGAATACTGGGATGGCGTCCAGCGCTTTACCTGTGCCCCCGTCCACAGGGTTAGTGGTTGTGTCAGGAAGGGCATCCGACGGAACATTTTGCCAAATCATTATGCGAATTGACAAGACCATACCGGATCAGTCGAGGCTCCATACGGGATTGGCTGAGGCCCGAGTTAACAACGGCCGCCATTGGTGCTGTGACATCATAGGGTACCGATGAAATTGTACAATCCGCTGTGGCGACCCCTGAGAAACAGGGAACAAGCTGAAAGAAGAAGAAGTTGTGAAAGCCAGCCTATGCACCTGACCAGAGCCTTTTTGGTAGAGCACAGCGTCTCACATCTTATAATCCTTTTACTCTGACATAACTTGAAAATGACACATCAGGTGAGAACCTAAAGATTTCTGGGCTGAGCTAAGCCCCCAATGTTTCTAGATACCAGCAACGCTCAGGTCTGCAGAACTGTGGGGGGGGGGGGGGTTCTAGTCCTCATTAATATTCATGAGCTGATCTTTGAGTGACAGGCACAACCAAGTTTTGGTGGTGAGGGTGGGTGGGGTTCCATATTTTCATGATGCCATCTGATTGGCTGTATGTAAATGTGTGTCTGTGTCCAAAAAAAATGAACTGTATTCTACTTTTTCTATATAAATCACCTTTTTTCAGTGGAAAGAAAGCACAAAATGCATGATGATTGGGGTAATAAGTGATGTTTGAAATATTAAGAGCTCAAAAGTTGGTTGTGACTTTAACAATCTTATTATATACATGGCAAAGTGATATTTATTTGCATTATGAAGACATACATGTGTCCATTTGAGTAAAGCACAGCCAACGCCACGCTGCTGTATGAAAACCTCCATGCGTGGAAACGTCCTGCCATTTGCTTGTTGACAGTGAGTCGTGGGCAACTGTCAAAACATCCAGGCCTTGCAGCCTCGCTAATCCAGCATTCTTCAACAAAAGCTGCTTTCTCTCACTTTTCATTCACAACAAAAAGCTGCACGCCGTCTCTGGCAGCCAACGCCACATAAGATGTAGACTCAAAGCCAACAATTTTCTTTCTCACATGAATGCCTTCTCCGTTTTCATCACAACAAAAGCTGCACCGTGTGTGCGGGGCCGTTTAAGTGACTCATTCTTTAAAGCTTATTACACGTGGGCAATGTTAAAGGATGGGCTGTCGGACACTAAATGGGATGGTTTCCCTGTCAGACTTTTAATGCAGTTCACACCCTCTGAATCTGTATGTCGCTCATTAACTGCTTACTGTGTGAACTTTTGCATTAAAGGGTAAACGCAGATAACTGCCTTGACTGTAAGGCCACAATGACTGTTCATTTGGGCCGGTTGGCAGCAGATACGAGTTGCCCTCGTTCGTTTGTTCATTTGAGGACCACCTCATTAGTGGAGACAGTTACAACCCTGGCCAAAGGCTGATTGTCATTATGGTCACAGCTGATAATCATTACATGCACATTTTGGCAGGAAAAATGGAGGAATACTTAAGACCTTTAAATAGCTCTGTGCACCGTGGACACTTGGGGGATCATTAATGATTAAACAGATGAAAAGAATCTGTGAGCAGCTAGGCCATTACTGAAGAAATGGTCAAAAATGTGACTTCGGGTCCTGATTTTGATTTGGGACCTCTGTTGTGCAAGACTTTTTCAACCTTTATTTAATTATTTGTCGTTTTTAAATCTATCTATCACTGCTGCATTCATATGTGTGCTTCATTGTTGTTTTTCAGCTCCCAGTTCTTGTGCAAAACGTCCTTCATTAAAGCATTTGAGCCATAACAAAACTTTGGTCAGAATATTCAATATCTACCCAGCATACTTTATCACTTCAAAATTTTCTTTGGCATAACACCAGGCATTTCTCTTTTATTATTATTATTATTGTAAAGCTGGTGCATGCATTTGGAGGAAATACTAAACATAGTGGTGTGTGACTCTCAACACTTCCTGCACAACCTTGCAAATAAACGGATGCAGCAAAACAGTTGTTTCAGAAGCAGGTCGGCAATTCAGTAACCAGAATGTCATTAAAAGTAAAATGTGTTGTAGCGAATTCGGGGGACAACTCAACCACAGAAACTGCCGCGGCCGGGAAGCGAACCCGTGTCACCCGCACCGCAGGTGGCATCGCTAACCGCTCTACTAAAGGGGTCAGACCCACGAGCCAGTGTGTCTTATCCATCCAACTTACAGTGTTAATCTTCTGATTATGAATAGCAATTAGCAGGGGTAATTACTCACGGTCGGTGCAGCAGCGTATTTAAAGTGCAGACGAGATATTTTGGGATCGCGTCGCTTTGTGCCAAATGCGCCCTACAAAATGGCTGCTGCGTGTCTGCCGTGCTGTTCATGTATTTAAAGGACCAGTGTGTCGGGATCCATCGGCAGAATGGAATAACACATTGATAACGACGTTTCCATTAGTGTATAATCACCTGAAACTACGAATCGTTGTGTTTTCGTTATTAGCGTAGATTGCGTCCTTCGTGTCTACATAAGGAGTAGGTCCTCTTCCGGGGTACCCGCCATGTTGCTCCGCCATGTTGCTACGGTGGCCCAGAACGGACAAACCAACCACACACCGGCTCCAGACGGCGCCTTTCGCGAATGGAATAACACATTGATAACGACGTTTTCATGAGTGTATAATCACCTGAAACTACGAATCGTCGTGTTTTCATTATTAGCTTAGATTGCGTCCTTCGTGTCTACATAAGGAGTAGGTCCTCTTCCGGGGAACCCACCATGTTGCCCCGCCATGTTGCTACGGTGGCCCAGAACGGAAAAACCACACACCGGCTCCAGACGGCGCCTTTCGCGAATGGAATAACACATTGATAACGACGTTTTCATTAGTGTAAAATCACCTGAAAATACCAATCGTCGTGTTTTCGTTATTAGCTTAATTGCGTCCTTTGTGTCTACATAAGGAGTAGGCCCTCTTCCGGGGAACCCGCCATGTTGCCCCGCCATGTTGCTACGGTGGCCCAGAACGGACAAACCAAACACGCGCCTTTCGCGTGTTCCAACGCGTGACCAAAAGTCACCCAAAACGTGTATTGTCCGCCATGTTGGAGGACAAGAACGCTGTTGTTTAATTTCCAAACGTGTTAACGCCTGCGATAAGCGTGAACGCGTCGTTTTGTCGTGTTCCAAACGCCATTGGGCACCAGGGAGAGCGAGCCGGAGACCTGTCCGCTGAGCGACGCAGGCCGCGGCCTGCTGCTGCCGCCGTCGGTCGGCCTGACGGGGAAGACGGAGGAAGATGGAGGAACATGGAGGAAGACGGAGGAACATGGAGGAAGACGGAGGAAGATGGAAAACTTGTAGTATTGTAGTACAATACAAATCGGTATTGTAAATCCCCAAACACCAGAGCAGTGGAAGAATCACATGTTTTGTTATTCAAATATAGGAAAGATGTTAGCTATAGAAAATAACACGATAGCCCAGTTGGAGGCCATATGGGAGCGTTGCAGACAGAAACCACTGGACCCTCGTGGAGACGAAGTCTGTCACCACTTTCAAGGGCACATATGAGAAGAAATGAAGAAATGCATTACAATATGATTAGGTGGATATCATGAAATATGAAACGACAGAATAATGTGTTGACTTGTGTGAGGTAGACAGTGGCGGATCTAGAGATTTTTTTCCTGGGGTGGCAAAGGGGTGGCATGAGGTTGAATGAGGGGGGCAATGGACATTATTCTAAACGTATTATTCAAAACTCGGATTTCATCGATGTTCTCTACTGTTTGAGATGAGTTTGGTGCAGGTCTCATTGACCTTCACCATGCATGTACATAAAATATACTTTAAAAACATATTATCTGATTTATAAATGGGGTGGCAACAGGGGTGGCAAGACTGAGTCTCAGAGGTGGCAGCTGCCACCCCTTGCCACCCCGTAGATCCGCGCCTGGGGGTAGAGGAGGTGTGAGGTGGAAGGTCATGTGAATATGGACCAGATGGACAACATAGGAGAGCCTGTGAGGTGAAGAGGCCGTACGTTCTGAACGGGGGGCTAAGCAAGTACTATCAGGGTTCCCGCTCTTACCAAGGAATCCGTTTCAAGGACATTTTCTGGGACTATTTGCTCTGATGTCCATGACGGGCGTGGCTGATAGAAGATCATATTATTCAGTATAATCAGCCTCTGAAAGGACTGAGTCACTTTTAGCCGCTCGCTGAATGTACCGCCCGAACTGATGTCACATCTAAAGACATTAGCACGAGGAGGAAATACAAAATCTTAAGGAGGTGAATGACCTCATTAAAATGCCCAGATCATTCCATCAATTTTATTATTTTTCAGGTTTTCCAGGATTCATGGGAACCCTGAATGTTGGTTTTTGTGCTTGGGCGTGTTTAGTAATTTTGGTTGTATTGCAGTTATTGTGTTTTTTGTCTTGCAAGTTTGACAGTTTGAAAACCCCAAAATAAAACCTTGTTAAACAAAACAAAAAAAAATTCTTATTTGCTATCGTCAGTGCCCGATGCCAAACCACGGCCATGCACAAACAGCTCCTGGTGTGAGCTTGGACCCTGAGCTCATCTGCGGTGGGCTTTTGTCTAACGAGCCCTGCTCTCTGAAGCAGCTAGGCCCAGTTGGACTGCCAAGCCCTTTCTACCTGCCACACAGAAATCACTGCGCTTTGCACCACCGAGCCTCCAAGAGGGGCATCTGATACCGTTTGGCCGGGGCAGGGCTCAGGCTGGCTGGCCGGAGGAACAAGGCGGCTGACAGATAGGATCTGGTCAGGATCCATGCCTTCATTCAGGCCAGCCAAGAGACACAGGGAGGTGACTGTCCTCTGGACTGACCCCGGCTCCCAGCACGCCATTACAGCTGTAACCCTCCCTCCCATACCTCCATGAATAAGACGGTGCTTTCACCCAACTCTGCCTGACGTCCCTGAGCGGGGAATTAAACGAGGGCTGCAGCAAGTGATTACTTTCATCGTCGATAAGTTTAGCCATTGTTTTTCAGATTACTCAGTCTGACTGTA